>NW_027469414.1:0-155653 GCF_051020765.1 Lasioglossum baleicum | reverse complement strand
CAATACAATATAGGCAAAACACACCTCAATTGACGGTATGAATATTATAGCAGGCCGCCATACTGTTGTAGAACGTTTCCTATTGCTATACAGTCGAACATTCTACCGAGGGCAATTTCTTCCGAGAAACTGACTGGCTGTGTCAAAATTATAACTTCTTGCTCAGAGAAACAGATTAGTATACATTCCAGAGTAGGCCGCAATAATTTCATGTATGGATTAGGATATGGAGGGTCAAACCGTTCGAGGTCGCTGCCTCTCGTTCATACTGAAGGCCGTACCTTCTGAGAAGCACAATCCACCGATTGAAGTGCCTTGCTTAGTGTTCATGGAAACAAAATAGTAGACATTTTTTAGAGGTGCACGTTAAATTTATGTACGAATTAGAAGATCGAAGGTCTGACACTTCTAGATCGTTACCACCTTGTATGTGAGTCGAACAGTTTCGTCAAACCGTTTGAGAGCGATACCAATTGTTATAATGTCGACAAACGAACCTGCTTTATCAAGAGTATAACTTCGTGCTAAGATAAAGAAATTCGTATTCATTTCAGTGGCTGGCACCTTTACGTTATATATGAATTGCAAGATCGAGAGTAAAACCTTTCGAGAACGATACCACCTTCAGTGAGAGACGAACGGCTAAGTAAAGAGCATCACCTGTTATGCGATTCCGGGAGTCCATCCACGTAATTCGAGTGTAGATCCGCTAAATAGTATTGGCAATAGACACCTAAATTCACGGAATGAATATTAATCTACAGATACAAACGTATGTAGAACGTTACTTATTGCTATAGAGTCAAACTTTTCACAGGAGGCAAAACCATCGAGAAGCTAACCAGCTGTATCTTGAGCATAACTTCGTGTTCACACAAGCAAATTAGTATACGTTGTAGTGACGGGGCCATAAATTTATGTATATATTAGAAGATCGAGTATCAAACCGTTCGAGAACGTTGCTGCCTTCTTTGGGAGTCGAAAGTATGAGCCAATAGTTTCACCTATCCTGTGATGCCTCGAGTCGAACCAGGTATTCCAGGCGTAGTTCCGCTGTACAGTATTGGCCTTTTACACCCTATTGCACGGTATAGATATTAAAGTTCTCAGTCATACCGTTGTAGCACGTTACCTATTGGTATGGAGCTAAAATTTTAACCGAAGGCCTTACCGCCTGAGAAGCTACCCCGCTGATTCGAGAATGTTACTTCCTATTCAGAGAGCAAGTTGATTTACAGTTTAGTGACGGCCACCTTAATTCCATCTATGATTTTGAAGATCGAGGGTCAAGCCGTTTGAGAACGTTAGCGCCTTGTTTGGGAGTTGAACGAATAAGTCAGTAGTTTCACCTATCCTGTGATCCCAAAAGTCAAACCAGGTATTCCACGAGTAGATCCACTGTGCATTATTGGCCTTTTCACCATACTGCAGGGTACAAATATTAAAGTACAGATTCCAATTGTTGTAAAACGTTACATACTGGTATAGAGTCAAACTTTTCGCAGACTGCCTTACATCCGGAATCTAACCCGCAGTATGTAGAGTACAACGTCGTGTTCGGAGAAGCAAATTGGTATACATTTTAGTGTCGGGCACCTTAATTTCATGAATGCATTCGTATATCGAGTATCAACCCTTTGGAAAGCGTTACAACTTTCTTTGGGAATCGGACGGCTATGTCAAAGGCTTCACCTCTCCCGTTATTCCGAGAGTTAATCCAGGTATTCCGGGAGTAAATCGGTGGGAGAGTTTTGCAACAAACACCTTCATTCACGGTTTGACAATTAAAGTAGAGCGTCGGATAGATGGAGTTCGTTACCAGTAGGTATAACGTAAAAACGTTTTACCGAAGGCGTTACATTCCGCGAACCTCACCAGCTTCATCGAGACAATAACTTCGTATACAGTGATATGAATTAGTCTTCATTTCGGAGACGGGCACCATAGCATCATGTATGAACTACATGATCGAGGGTCAGGACGCTCTATAACCTTGCCCCCTTCTGTGTGATACGAACGGCTTAGTGAATAACTTCATCGATCCTGCGATTCCGAAAGTCAAATCTCGGGTATAAATCCGCTGAACAGTATTAGTAGCAGACACCATAGTTCGCGGTTAGAATATTAAAATAGAGGGTCAAATCGTTTGCGAACGTTACCAATTTCTATAAAGCGAAATGCTTTATCGAAGAGAGTACCCTCCGGAAAACAAACCCGCTGTATCGAGAGTATAACTTCGTTGCCATAGAAAGATATTAGTCTTCATTTCGGAAACGGGCACTTTTACTTCATGTATGAATTAGAAGATCGAGGGTCAAATCGGTTGAGATCGATGCCAATTTCGGTGACAGACGAACTGCTAAGTCAATGGAAACACCTATCCTGCTATTCCGAGAGTCAAACCGGGTATTCCAGGAGAAAATCCGCTGAACAGTATTGGTAATAAACAACTTCAATAATGGTTTGAATACTAGAACAGATAGTCAAACTGTGCAAAAACGTTGTCACCCTCTGTGAGAAACGATCGGCTCAGTCAGTAGCTACTCCTATCCTATGACTTCGAATGTCAAACCAGGTATTCCAGCTGTGAATCCGCTGAAATGTATTGGCAATAGACCCCATAATCCACGGTTTGAATATTAAAGGAGAGCTTCAAACCGTTTGCGAAGGTTACCAATTCCTGTAAAGTCAAACATTTTACCGAAGACTTTACCCTCCGAAAAACTAACCCGCTGTATCAAGGGCATACCTTCTTGTTCAGTGGGACGAATTAGGATTCGATTTAGCGACGATCACATTAATTTCATGTATGAATTAGACGGATGATGGTCAAGCCGCTTATGACCGTTAGTACATTCTATGAGATTCGAACGGCAAAGTTAGTAGCATCAGGCATACTGCGATTACGAGAGTCAAACCAGTTATTCGAGTAGTAAATCCGCTGAAGATGCTGTACGATACCTATTGGTATAGAGTCAATCATTTTAACGGGGGCCTTACAATCCGACAAAATGGTCTGGCTGTATCGAGGGTATGAATTCGTGATCAGAGATACAAATATGTATACGTTTTATTGACGGGCACATTAAACTGATGCATGAATTAGAAGATCTAGTGCCAAACAGTGTGAGAACGTTACCACTATATTGGAGAGGCAATAGCTTCACCTAAACTTGTGATTCCGAGAGTCAAGCCTGGCAATCCAGGAGTAAATCTGCAGAACAGTTTTGGCAATAGACACCTCAGTTCACGGTTTGAATGATAAAGTAGAGCGTCAAAACGTTTGAGAAAGCTAGCAATTGATATAAAGTCAAATGTTTTACTGAATGCCTTACCCTCCGAAAGCATAACCCACGGTCTCATACGTAATACGTGCTCTTCATGACCCAAATTAGTATTCATTTTAAGGACTGGCACGTCAATATCTTGTATGAAATAGATGATCGAATGTCAACCCCTTTGAGAACATTACCACATTCCTTTCGGATCGAACTTCTAAGTCAGTATCTACAACTGTCCTGTGATTCGGAGATACAAATCTGGTATTCAGAGAGTAAATCCGCTGTACAGTATTGGATTTGGACATCCTATCTCGCGGTGTAAATATTAAAGTGCAGAATCAATCCGTTGTCGAGCATTACGAATTGGTATAACGTCATACTTTGTTACCGAAGACCTTACCCTCCGAGTACAAAACCATCCGTATCGACAGTACAGCTTCAGGTTCAGAGATAGAAATAACTATATATTTTAATGAGGGGCACCTTAATTTCATGTATGAATTACAAGATCCAGGATCAAATCTTCCGAGAACGTTTCTATCCCCTTTGATAGTCGAACCGCTGAGTTAATAGCTTTATGTATCCTGCAACTCCGAGAGCCAAACCAGGTAGACCGGTAGTAATTGCGCTGACCTGTTTTTGCAATATACATCTTAATTCACGGTTTGAATATTGAAGCAAACCGTCAAACCGTTGTAGAACGTTACCAATTGCTATTTAGTCAATCGTTTTACAGAAAGGCTTACTGTGCGAGAAGCTAACCCGCCGTATCGAAAATATAACTGCGTGTTTAGAGAAACAGGTTACTACACATTTTTAAGATCACACTGATTTTGTGCTTGAATTAGAAGATCGAAGGTCAAACGGTTCAAGACCGTTTCCACCGTCTATGATATTCGAGCAGTTAAGCCAATGGCTTCACATATCCTGCAATGCCGACAGTGAAACCAGATGTTCCGAGAGTATATGCGCAGTGCAGTGTTGGTGATGGACACCTAAATTCACGGTTTGAATATTATCGTTGACCGTAAGACCGGTTGAGAACGTAACAAATTGGTACAAAGAAAATCTTTTTACTGAATACCATACCGTCTGTGAAAATATCCCACTGAATCTAGTGCAACTTCATATTCAGATAAGCAAATTAGTACATATTTTAGTGACGGGCACCTAAACGTCATATAAATAAGATATGGTGGGACAAACCATTCGAGAACGTTACCATCCTCTTTGCGAATCGAAGGGCGGAGTCAGAAGCTTCACCTACCCATTGATTTGGAGTGTCAAACCAGGAAATCCGGGAGTACATACCCTGATGGATATTGGCAATTGGCACCGTAATTCACATTTTACCGATAGCCTTACCAGAGGACAAGTTTGCTTGCCGTACCTAGAGTACAACTTCGTGATCGGAGAATCAAATCAGTAGACTCATTGGTGAGTGGCACCCTAATTTCATTACGAATAAGACGATAGACGATCTAACCGTTCGAGAAATAAAAGTTCCCCTCACTAATATGTACAGTTATTTGTGTCTCTGAACACGAAGTTATACTCTGGACTCGACTGGTTAGAATCGCGGATAATAAGGTCTTCGGTAAAGAGTATGACGATGTACCAATTGGTAGCATTCTCAAACGGTTTGACGCTCTACTTTAACATTCAAACTGTGACCTAAGGTGTCCATTGCCAGTAGGGCTGAGTGGGTGCACTCCTAATATACCTGGTTCGGCTCTCGGGATCACAGGAGAGGTGCAGCTATTGACTTAGACATGCAACCCTCAAAGAATTTGATAACGTTATCGAACAGTTTGACACTCGATCTTCTAATTCATACACGAAATTAAGGTGCCTGTCACTAAAATGTCACCCAATTTGTTTTTCCGAACACGAAGTTATACCCACGACACAGCGGGTGTGTCCCCAGAAGGTAAGGTATGACACAAAGGTTAAGACGTTAGACCAATTAGTAACGTTCTCAAACGGTTTGACTCTCTGCTCTAATATGCATACCGTGAATCAATGCATCTATTGACAACTTTGTACAGTGGATTTACTCCTGTAATACGAGGCTTGACTTTCGGAATCACAGGGATAGGTGTCGCTGTTGGCCTTGCTGTGCGACTCCCAGAAATGGGTGTAACGATCTGGTTGTGTTTGACCATCGATCTTCTAATTCCTACATGAAATTATGTTGCTGGTCCCTAAAATGTGGGTTACTTTCCTTTCTCGAACACGAAGTTATACCCTCGGTACAGCGGGTTAGGTTGTTGGAAGATGAGGCCTTCGGTAAAAATTTTGACGATATCACAATAGGGATCGCTCTGCAACGTGACGAGTCTGTACTCTAATGTTCGTAGCGTGAATTAGTGTGTCCATTGCTAATACCGTTCAGCGGATTCAATCCACGAATACATGGCTCGGCAATAGGAATTACCGGATGGGTGTCGCTGTTGACTTCGCCGTTCCATTCTCCGAGAAGTTGGGGCCGTTCTCGAACGATTTGGCTCTAGATTATTCTATTCATAGCTAAAAATAAGATTTTCGTCATCTGAAATGTCTACTAATTTGTTCCGGTGAACACTAAGCCAGTCAATCGCTACCGCAGGATGGGTTCTCGGACGGTAACGCCATCGCTATAAAGTTTGACACTATGACAATTCGTAACGTTCTACAGCGGTTTGGAGTTTGGAGCGTTCTACTGGAGTTTAATATTTATACCGAGATAAATGGTGTGTGATGCCAATTATGTACAGCCGATTTAATCGAGGAAGACCTTCTTTGACTCACGGAATCACATCGTAGGTGATGCTGTTGTCCTAGCGGTTGGACTTTCAAAGTTGGTGCTAACGTTCTTCAACGATTTGACACTCTATCTTCTAATTCATACATGAAATTCTGATGCCCGTTACTAAAATGTATACAAATAACTATCCTCTAGCACGAAGTTTTACTCTCGATACAGCTGGCTGGGCTTTTCGGAAATTAAGGCCGTCGATAAAAAGATTGTCTTTATACATTTTGTCTACGGTATACATGGTTTGACTATAATCTATAATATTTATCCCGTGAACTAAGGTGCGTCTTGCCAATACTCTTCAGTGGATTTACTCCAGGAATACCAGGTTCGAGTCTCGGAGTCATAGGATGCGTGGAGCTATTGACTTACCTGTGCGGTTCTCAAGAAAGGTGGTAACGTTATCGAACGGATTAACTCTCGATCTGCCTATTCATACATAATATTAAGTTGTCCCATCTCCTGCAGTCCCCACTTATTTGTTTAGGTGAACATTAAGTTAGTCCCTCGCTACAACGGCTTACATTCTGGGAAGGCAAGATATTCGGAAAAAATTTTAACTCTACTGCAAGTTGTAACATTATACGTCGGCTGGAATCACAACTTTCACATCCATACTGACAAATGGGGTGCCTATTGCCAATGCAGCTCAGTGCATTTGCTCCCAGAATACCTGGTTTGATTCTCGAATATACAAGATAGGTGAAGCTATTGACTTAGAAGGTTCAGTCTCAAAGAAGTTTGTAACGTTCACGAGTGATTTGACTATCGATTTTGCCATACAAACATGAAAATAAACTGCCCGTCTTCTGAAATGTATACTAATTTGTTTCCTTAAATACTAGGCAGGGCACTCCCTACAGCGGGTTGGACTACTCGGGAGGTAAGGCCTTCGGAAAAATGTTTGATTCTCTAAGAACAGGTAACGGTCTACAACGGATTTACGCTCGACTTTAATGTTCGAATCGTGATTCAAGGATTCAATTACCAATAATGTGCAGCGGATTGGCTCGCGGAGTACCTGGTTCAACTGTCGGAATCACCGTATGGGTGAAGATAGTGACATAGATGTTCGACTGTCAATCACGGTGGTAACGATATTGAACGGATTGACTCTCGATTTGGCGATTCATACAAGAAAATAACGTGTCCGTCGTTAAAAACGTCTAATAATTTGTTTTCGTGAGAAATGAGCAAGACAGTCGCTTCAACGGTATTGGTTCTCGGAGGGAAATGCCTTATGTATAAACAAAAATGGCTTTATACAAATTGGTAATGCTATCCGTCGGATTGACTTTCAACTTTAATATTCCTGTCGTGAGTTAAGGTGTCTATTGCCAATACTGACCAACGGATATACTCCCGGAATACCATGTTTGTCTTTCGGAATCACAGAGCAGGTGTAGCTATTGACATAGCCGTTCGATTTTCAAAGAAGGTGGGAAGGTTCTCTAACGATTTGAATCTCTATGATACTGTTCATACAAGAAAATAAGGTGTACGTCTTCTAAAATGTCTTCCAATTTGTTTCCGTGGGCAGCAAGCATGACACACGCAACAGCGGGATATGTTCGATGCAGGTAATGTAATCGGTAAAAAAGAAGGACTCTATACCAATGTGTAACGTTCTCAAAGGGTGCGACCATCTATTTTCATATTGAAGCCGTGATTCAAGGCATCTATTGCCAATACCGTTCAGCGGATTTAATCCCGGACTACCTGGTTCGACTCTCGGAGTCGCAGAATAAGTGAAGCTCTTGACGTAGCCGTTCGAACCAGATAGAAGGTAGTAACTGTACCATATGGCTTGATACTCGATCCTCTAATTCATACCTGAAGTTAAGGTGCCCGTCACTGAAATGGAGACTAATATCTGTCTCTCAATGGTATGTTATTCCCTCTCTACATTGGGTCAGTTTTTCGGAGGGAAAGGCATTCTGTAAGAAGCTTAATCCTACACGCATAGGTTATGTTCTACATCGACTTTAATATTCAAACCGTGAATTGAGGTGTCTATTGTCAATAATGAACAACGCATTGGCTCCCGGAATATCTGTTTTGACCCTCTGATTCCCCGGATAGGTCACGCTGTTGACATAGCCGCTCTACTCTCAAAGTAATTGGTAACGTTCCC
Organism: Lasioglossum baleicum; assembly: GCF_051020765.1. NCBI lineage: Eukaryota > Metazoa > Arthropoda > Insecta > Hymenoptera > Halictidae > Lasioglossum > Lasioglossum baleicum. Next base: position 147,441 of record NW_027469414.1, on the reverse strand, counting down.
GATCAGTTTGACACTCGACTATCTCATTCGTACAGGAAATTATGGTCCTCGTCACAAAAATGTATCGTTATTCGTCCCACAGAACACGGTAATATACTCTCGATACATCGCGTTATATTCAACGCAGGTAAGGCTTTCGGTAATTATATGACTTGATACAAGTTGGTATCGTTCTCAAATGGTTTGGCGCTCTGCATTAGTATTCAAGCTGTGATATAATGTGCCTAATGCCAATACTGTTCAGCGGATTTTCTTTCGGGTTACCTGGTTTGACTCTCGAAATTGCAGGAGGTGTGTAGTCATTCACTTGTCCGATCGACTCTCAAAGGGGGTGGTAATGTTCATTATCAGTCTGCTTCCCGATCTTCTAATCCATGCACGAAATTAAGGAGCCCGTCACTAAAATTTCTACTGATTTGCTCTATGGAACACGAAGTAACACCCTTAATATAGCGGGCTGGCTTCTCGGAAGGAATGGCCTACGGTAAAAAGTTAGACTGTGTACGAATGGGTAAAATTCTACAACGGCTTGACCCCCCCCCCCTGCTTTAATATTCAAAAAGGAAATGATGCTACGGCAGATCGAGCAATACTACTGTATGGTCTACGTTAATTTCTTAAGACATGATTTTGAACCGCATGCAATTCTTTCTCATTTTTATATTTATATACAAACATTGCAATTTACTGTTATGGTGATTACAATTTTTTTCGAAATTGCCAATTGTTAGATGAAAAAATTGTATTTCTGAACACAATTGTCTTTGGAAATAGTTCAGTGCACATTTATGACATTATTTTGCTAAACTTATTGTTATTTTATATGATTGTCTGTATACGGATCTACGCTGTTTGAGCGACACGTCTGGCGAGGTCCTGTAGTAGCGTACGGCTGAACGGATCGGTATACAGGATGGTCTTCGTTGATTTCGTTAACGATGATTTCGAGCCCTATCCATTTGGTCCCAATTTCCCCATATATTTACACATACTGCAATTTAATGTTATGATATTTTCGATTTACTTCTAAATTTTCAGTTTATATTTTATAGAATTGTATTTTTTCAGTAAAAGTGAGTTCAGAATTAGATGGGTGCACCTTATGACATTATTGTGTTTAGCTTATTTTCATTTCATATCATAGTCTGTTTGAGTACCTACGCTGTTTGAGCGACACGATTGGCGAAGTTTTGCAGTTGCTTACGGCCTGATCGGACGAGCCTACTGGATGGTCCTTGATAATTTCTTTAACACTGATCTTGCTCAAATTTTTTCAAAATTGTTAATCTTTATTTTAGGAAATTGTATTTCTTAGCAAAAGAGTCCTTGGAATTAGTTGAGTGTACGTACATGTCGATAATTTGTTAAACTTATAGCTATTTGATATGACTGTTTCCATACGTACCCTCGCTATCGGAGGAACACGACTAACGTGGTATTGTAGTTGGTTACGGCAAACGGAGCGGCACCACTGGACGGTCTTCGTTAATTTCTTTAACCACAATATTGTATCGTATGCATTCATTCGCAGTTTTCTATTTATTTATACATACTGTAATTTAATGTTATGATATCTTTGATTTTGTTCAAATTTTTCAAGTTTTACTTATAAAAATTGTATTTCATAGTAAAAGTACCTTTGGAATTAGTTGCGTGTACGTATGTGACGATATTGCCTTAAACCTATTGTTATTTTATGCAATTGCCTGTATGCGCACCTACGCTTCCGGGCCGTCACAGCTGAAGTGGTCTTGTAGTTGTGTACGACAGATCGTAGCGGCGAACTGCATTGTCTCAATATCATCATTAACCACGATTTTAGAACCATATCCATCTTTTCACACTTTTTCTATTTATTTATACATTCTGTAATTTACTGTCATGAAAGTTCCGATTTTTTTACAAATTCTCAGTTTTTAGTTGGGGAAATTGTATTCCTTCGGAAAAGTCTCTTTGGAATTAGTTCAGTGTATGTTTATGACATTATTATGTTACCCTCTTTGTTATTTTATGTGACTGTTCCTATACGTACCTACCCTGCCCGAGCGAAACGACTGGCATGATATTCTATTTGCGTTCGGTAGGTCGGAGCGGCACTATTGTGAGATCTAAGTTAATATTATTAACGTGGATTTCATACCGTATGCAATTTTTCCCAGTTTTCAATTTGTTCATGCAATATGTCTTTTACTGTTATGTTGTATTCGGTTTGCATCAAAATTTTCAATCTTCGTTTTATGAAATTGAACTTCTAAGTTTAAGTGCCTTTAGTTTCAGTTGAGTGTACCTTAATCACATTATTCTGTTAAACTTGCTGTTACTTAATGATTGTCTGTATACGTACCAGCGACACGCCTGGAGCGGGCAAGTAGTTGGGAACGGTAGATAGGCGCGAGGCTGCTATATAGTATTGGTTAATTTCTTTAGCTTAGATATTGTACCGTATGCACTCTTTCGCTGTTTCCTATTTATTTCGACATACTGTAATTTACTGTTATAATATTTTCTATTCTTTTGAAAATTTCTAATTTTTAACATAAAAAATTGTATTTGATAGGAAAAGTGTCCTTGGAAATAGTTAAGTACAGGTGTATGGAAATATCTCGAGAAATTTGTTGATATTTTATGTTATAGGCCGTAAATGTACATACGTTTCCGGAATGACACGGCGGGACAGGTCCTGTAGGTGCGTACTGCAGATAGGAGCGGCATACTGAATGGCCTTCGTTTTTTCGTGTAACAATTGTTTCGATCCCAATACATTTTTTCTCACGTTTTCCATTTGTTTACAAGTTCTGTAACTTACTCTTATGAAATTTTCAATTTTCTTCGAAATTATCAGTCTTTATTTTAATGAATTGTATTTCTTAGTAAAAGTGTCTTTGGAATTAGTTGTGTGCACGTTGTAAGTTATGACAATATTTTCTTAAGTTCTTGGCTATTTTATTGGATTGTCTCTGTACGTATCTGTTTTTCCGGAGCGTCACGGCTGCTGTGGTCTTGTAGTAGCGTTCATTAGATCGGTGCGTCACTGCTGTATGATCTTTGCATATATTTCTATCCTCAGTACTGTACAATATTAGTTCTTTCGTAGCCATGTATTAATTTTCATATGCTGTAATTCAGTGTTATCGTATGTTCGATTTGTCATAATTATGAATTTTTGTTTTGAGATTTGTAATTCTTAGTAAACGTGTCTTTGGAAGTAGTTGAATGTACATATATGAAAATTTTCTACCAAGCTTGGTGTTACATTATATGATTGTCTATATGCGTACCTACGCGTCCGGTGCGACATGGCTGGATTGGATTTGTAGTTACGTTCGCTAGATCGGAGCGACAGTGCCGATTGTTAATTTGTTAATTTCATTGACCTTGATATTGTACCGTTTGCATTCCTTCTCTGTTTCCTGTTGATGTGTACATACTGTAATTTACTGTTACGATATTTTTGATTTTTTTCAAAATTTCAAATCTTTAATTTCAGAAACTGTATCGTATATGAAAAGTGCCTTTGGAATTAGTTCAGCATACGTTTTTGGCAATATTTTGATATATTCCTTGTTATTTTATATGACTGTGTTCATATATACCTTCGCTGCCGGTTCGACACGACTGGAGTCGTCTTGCAGTTGCGTTCCGTAGATGGGAACGACACTACTTAATGGTCGACGGAAATTTCTAATGCCTTCATATTGTACCGTATGCATTTTTTCTCAGTTTACAATTTATTTATATATGCTGTAATTTTCTGTTTTGGAATTTCCGATTTTTTTTTTAAATAATCAATTCTTCCATTAATAGTCTGTGTTTCTTAGTAATAGTGTCTATGGTGTTTGTTAAGTGCACTATTATGTCATTATTTTGTTAGACTTATTGTGATGGTATATGGTTGCCCGTGTACGTACCTACGATGTCGGAGCGACACAAATTGCGAGTTCTTGTAATTGCTTAGGGCAGCACGGTGCGGCTTTACAGGATGATCTTTGTTATTTTCATTAACCTTGGTTTCGTACCGCATGTATTCTTTCACAGTTTTTAATTTATTTCAACATAATGTAACTCACTACTGTGTACTTTTCAATTTTGTTCAAAATATCCACTTTTTAATTTCAAAAATTGTATTTTTTAGTAAAATTTTCTATGGAATTATGAGATTTTACGTTTATGACGATATATACTTGGATTTTTTACGTATTATCTGTATACAAACATTAGCTGCCGGAACGATACGACTGTAGAGGTGTTATATTTGCGTATGGCCATCGTTAGTTTCTACAACCTTAATCTTGTATTGCACGCATTCTTACGCTATTTTCTACTTATTTCTACAAACTGAAATTTATTTTTATGATATTTAGTATTTTCGTCCAAATTTCCAAACTTTAATTTGAAAAATTGTATTTCCTAGTAAAAGTCTCTTTGGAATTATTTGTCTGCTTGAGTACTTACGCTGCTTCAGCGACACGATTGGCGTAGTCATGCAGTTGCTTACGGCCTGATCGGACGAGCCTACTGCATGGTCCTCGTTAATTTCTTTGACCCTGATCTTGTTCAACTTTTATCAAAATTGATAACCTTTATTATAGGAAATTGTATTTCTCAGCAAAAGAGCCTTTGGCATTAGTTGAGTGTACGTACATGTCGATAATTTGTTAACCTTATTGCTATTTTATATGACTGTTTCTATACGTACCATTGCTATCGGAGCAACAGGACTAACGAGGTATTGTAGTTGGGTACGGCAAAACTGATAGGCACTACTGAATGGTCTCCGTTTATTTCTATAACCTTGATTTTGTACCGTAAGAGCATTTTCTCAGTTTCCCATTTATATATGCATTCGGTAATTTACTGATATGATATTTTCGATTTTTGTTCAAAATTTTCTATCTTTATCTTAAAAAATTGTACATCTTAGGAAAAGTGGCTTTGCCATGAGTTCAGTGTACCCGCATGACATTATTTTGCTCAACTAATTGTTATTTTGTATGATTGTCTGTCTACGTACCATCGCTGTTTGCGCGACACGACTGGCGATGCCTTGTATTTGCGTAAGACAGAACGGAGCGACACTACTGGATGGTCTTCGATACCTTTTTTAACCATGACATTGTACAGTAAGAATTTTTTCTGAATTTTTCACCTATTTGGACATACTGTAAATTACTGCTATGATATTTTCACTTCTCCTAAAAAATACAATTTATGAAATAAGCAATTGGAGGGTTTGAATAAAATCGGAAATATCATATCAGTATGATTCATCACAGGATGTAGAAATAAATAGTGAATATCGAAAGAATGCATTCGGCACAATATCAAGGTTAGAGAAATTAACGAAGATAATGCCGTAGCGTCAGTCCGATATGGCGTACCCACGTGCACGACCATAATAGGCGCGTCGCTCCGGAAGCGTATGTACGTATAAAGACAATTATGTAAAATAAAAATAAGTTTCAACATATTATTAGCATAAACGTACACTCGACTAATTCCAATGACACTTTCACTGATAAATACAATTTTTTAAACCAAAAATTGAAAGTTTGGAAAAGAATTGGAGATATCGTAACAGTAAATTACAGTATATAGACATAAACAGAATACCGAGAAATAATGCACACCGTACGAAATTAAGGATAAAGAAATTATCAAAGGCCATCAAGTACTCCCCACCGATCTGTCGCACGAAACTACAAGACTTCGCCAATCGTGTCTCTCTGGCAGGGTAGGAACGAATGCCATCAATCATTCAAAATAACAAAGAATTTAACATAATTTTGTTATAAGCGTACACTCAATTAATTCCGAATACCCTTTTCCTAAAAAATACAATTTATGAAACTGAAAATTGAAAATTTTTATGAAAATCGAAAATATTATACACTAAATTAAAGTATGCATATTTAAATGGATGACTGGGTAAAAATGCATACGTTGCAATAGCAAGGTTTGAGAAATTAGCGTAGGCCGTGCAGTGGTGACGCATCGATCTGCAGTACGCAAATACCAGGTCACTCCTGCCCTGTCGCTCCCTAATCGTAGGTACGTAAACAGACAATCATATAAAATAACAACAAGAATTGCAAAATATTGTTATCAACGTACACTCGTCTATTTCCGTAGACCGCTGTACTATGAAATTCAATTTCAAATTATAAAAATGAAAATTATGAAAAGAAATCGAATATACCATAACACTAAATCGCAGAATGTGTAAATATATGGAGAAATTGGGAAATAATGCATACGGCTTAAAATAAAGTTTCAAGGAATTAACCAAGACCATCCAGTATGCCGCTCCGTCCAGCCATATGCAACTTCAAGATCACACCAGCCGTGTCGCTCCGGAGGCGCAGGTACGTACATAGACAATCATATAAAATAACAATATGTTTAACAAAATAGCGGCATAAGCGCACACTGAACTAAGTACAAAGACGCTGTAACAAAGAAATACAATCTTTTAATCCCAAATTTGAAAATTTTGAATAAAATCGGTTATATCATAAAAGTTAATTACAGTATGTATAACTAAATGGAAAATGGGGAAAAAAGCATACCGCACAATATTAAGGTAAGAGAAATTAACGAAAATCGTACAGTAGAGTCGCTTCGATCTACAGAACCCAACTGCAAGCTCACTTCAGACGTTTCGTTCCGGAACAGATGGTACGAATACAGACAGTCCTATAAAATAATAATGTGTATAACAAAATATTGTCATAAACGTAAACACAGCTAATACCAAATACACTTTTACTAAGGAATACAATTTCTTAATCTGGTAATGAAAATGTATATATAAATGGAAAACTGGGATGAAATGCATATGGTACAATATCAAATTAACAGAAATTAATGAAGATCGATCAGTCGTGTTCTCGGATCTGCCGAATGCAACTACAAGACCACAGCAGCCGTATCGCTTCGGATGCGTAGGTACGAACACAGTCAATCATATAAAGTAACAATGTGCTTTAGAAGATATTGGCATAAACATACACTCAAATTATTTCAAAGACACTTTTGCTGAGAAATACAAGTTTTTAAAACAGAAATTGAAACCTTCGGAACAAAATCAAAAATATCGAAACAGTAAATTACAGTGAGTAGAAATAAATAGAAATTTGTGAATGAATACAAACGGTATAATATTAAGTTGTCGGAAATTAACAAAGACCATATACCAGCTTCGCTCGTATATTGTGAATGAAATTACAACATAACTCCAGCCGTTGCGGAATTACAGGCAACATACACAGACAATGGCACAAAATAAGAGTAAGATTATCAAAATTATGTAAAAAACGTACAATGAACTATTTCCAATGACACTTTTACTAAGGAAAACAATTTTGTATAATAAAAATTGAAATTTTGAGAAAATTGGAAATATCATTATAGTAAATTACAGTATGCGTCAATAAATGGATACCATGGAAAACGCATACAGTACCATATCATGGTTAAAGAAATTAACGAAGACCATCATGACCTGTCGTTCCGGTGTAGCGAACGCAACAGCAAGATGTATCCAGTCGTGTGGTGCCGGCAGCGATGGTACATATGGAGACAATCATATAAAATATGAGGGAATATAACAAAATATTGGCACAAACGTAATGATCAACTAATTGCAAAGGCACTTTTCATGTACGATACATGTTCTGAAATTAAAAACTTGAAATTTAAAAAAAGATCGAAAATATGATAACACTATATTGCAGTTCGAGTTCAGATAAAGAAATTGGTCTCCATTTCAGTGACGGCCACATTAACTACATGTGTGCATTAGAAGACGAACGTCAAACATTTCGAGAACGTTACCACCTTCTGTGAGAGACGAACGGCTAAGTCGGTAGCATCACATATCCTGTGATTTCGGGAATCAAACCAACTATACCGGGAGTAAATACGCCGTACATTATTGGTCTTAGCCACTCCATATCACGGTATTGAAATTAATATAGAGAATCAAACCGTTGTACAACGATACGTATTGATACGGAGTCAAACATTATACCGAAGGCCTTACCTTCCGAGAAGCTAACGCACTGTACAGAGGGTGTGACTTCGTTTTCAGAGAAGCAAGTTAGTATGAATTTTGGTGACAGGTACCATAATTTCTTGTATTAATTTGAAGATGGAGGACCGAACCGTTCGGGTGCGTTACAACCCTCTTTGTGGGTCGTACTTATAAGTTTACTGTCGTGTGATTCCGAGAGGCAAGCCCGGCATTCCGGGAGAAAACGCCCTGAACAGCATTGCAAAAAGGAAACATTATTTCTCGGTATAAATAGGAAAGTAGAGAGTCAAACCGTGGAAGAAAAATAATCGGTCATAAGAATTCATTCTGTTTACGGAATACCTTACCTTCCGATAAGCCCAACCCGCTGCATCATATATCTTGCTCAGTGTTCAAGGAAGCAAATTAGTAGCATTTACTCCAGGACTACATGGATTGGCTCCTACAATATTGGAATTGGTCTAGCTATGGTCCTAGCCGTTCGTCTCCCACAGAAGGTGGTAACGTTCTGCAACGCTTTGACTTTCGATGATGATATTTACACACAAACATGTGGTGATCGCTCTCTAAGATGCCAACTGATATGTTTCCGTCCACATTAAGCTGGACACTCGCCTACAGCGGCTTAGGTTCTCAGAAGGAATGGCATTCGGTGATAGAATTGACTTTATGGGCATATGGTATGTTCTCCGTCAGTTTGACTCCAACATTAATACTCATACCATGAATTGAAGTCTCCATTGGCCAATTCCGTGCAGCGGTGTTTACTCCAGGGATACTAGTTTGACGCTCGGAATCACAGGATACGTGAAGCCATTGACTTAACCGTTTGAATCTAAAGGAAGGTGGCAACGCTCTCCTCGATCTTCTAATTCATACTTGAAGTTCAGTTGGCCGTCACTGAAATGAATGCTATTTTGTTTCCCGAAACACGAAGTTATACTCTCGATACGGCGGGTTAGTTTCTCGGCTGGAAGGTCTTCGGTAGGATGTTTGACTTTATACGAATTTGTAAGGTTCTCAATCGGTTTGACGCTCCACTGTAATATCCTAACCGCGAACAAAGGTGTCCATTGCCATATAATACGTCGAATTTACTCCCGATCAACCTGGCTTGGCTATCAGAATCGCATGATAAGTGAAGCTATTCACCTAGCTGTTCGACTCTCAAGAATGGCGGTAACATTCACGGACGGTTTGCCCTCAATATTCCTATATACGCATGAGAATAATGTGTCCATCTGCTAGAATGTCTACCAATTTTACCACCTGAAGACTTTGCAACGCAATCGCTGCAGCGGTTTGGGATCTCTTATGGTATGGTAATCGGTAGGAATACTGATTTTATACGAATAGGTAAATTCCTCGGACGGTTTAAGTCTGTACTTTAATATTCATACCGTGAATGAACGTGTATATTGCAAAACTGTTGAGCGGACTTACTCGCGGAATACCGCGTTTGTCACTCGGAATCACAGGATAGGTGAAGATATCGACTTAGCCGTTCAACTCTCAGCGAACGTGGTATAGCTCTGGACCGGTTTGACACCCGATCTTCTTAATCATTTACGAATATATGGTGTCCGTCTGAAAAATGTATACAATTGCGTTTCCCTCAATACGTCTGTTATGCTCTCGATACGGCGCGATAGCTTCTCGGACGGGAAGGCTTTCAGTATCAGGTTTGACTCTATGCGAGTAGATAACGTTCTTCAAAGGCTTAACGATCTGCTTTAGCATTTATTCCGAGAAGAAAGGTGTTTATTGCCAATACTGTACGGGGCATTTATTCCCGGAATATCTGGTTTAACTTTCGGATCACAGGATAGTTGGAGCTATTGACATATCCGTTCGACTCACACAGAAGGTGGCAACGTTCTCAAACTGTTTCACCACCGATTTTCTAATTTATGCATGAGGTTAATGTGACCGTCATTGAAATTTGTATTAATTTCTTTCTCTGTACACAAAGTTATACTCTCGATGAACCCAGTGAGTTTCGCGGAAGGTACGGCCTACGGTTGGAAGTTTGACTTTGTAGCAATTGGTAACGCTCTCATGCCAGTTTCGCGCACTACATTAATATTGAATCCGTGAATTAAGGTGTACATTGCCAATACTCTTCAGCGAATAGACTCCTGGTATACCGAGTGTGACTCTCGTAACCAGAGGATAGGTGAAGCTACTGACTTGGGCTTTCGATTCCCACAGAACGTGGTTACGTTCCCGATCGGGTTGACCCGCGACCATCTAATTCATGCATGAAATTATGGTGCTCGTCAGTAAATGTATACCAGTTCGTACTTCTCATCACGGTGTTATACTCTGGATACAGCTAGTCAGTTTTTCGGTGGGTAAGGAATTCTGTAAGAAGTATAACCCTATACAAATAGGTAATGTTCTACCATGGCTCGACAGCCGGCTTTAATATTCAAACCGTGCATTAAGGTGTATAATGCCATTACTCTTCAGCGTATTTACGCCCGGAATACCTAGTTCGGCGCTCTGAATCGCAGGACGTGTGAAGCTATTGATATAGCCGTTCGGCTCTCGACGATGTTGGACAGGTTCCCGATCTGTTTGACACTCAACCTTCTAATTCAAGCAGGAAATTAACGATCCCATCGCTAAAATGGATACTACTTGGCTTCTCTGAACACAAAGTAATACTCTCTGTAAGGCGTGTTACCATCTCGGAAGGTAAGCCCTTCGGCCAAAAGTGTGATTCTATACAATTTCGTAACGTTCGACGACGGTTTAACTCGGGACATTAATATTTACAGCGATAAATATGGTGTATTATGCCAATACTACGCATTAGATTGACTCTCAGAATAACTGGTTTGTCTCTCGGAATCCCAGGATAGGTGACGCTATTGATTTAGCGGTTCGACTCTCAACGAAGTTGGTCAGTTTCCCGATCCGTTATACTCTCGACCATCTAACTCATACAAGAAATTAAGGCGACAGTCGCTGAAATGGATACCACTTGGCTTCACTGAACACGAAGTTATACTCTCTATTCGGCGTGTTACCTTCTCGGAAGGTATGGCCATCCCCAAAAAGTTTGACTCTATACCAGTAAGTAACCATGTACAACGGCTTGGCACTCTGCTATAACACCCATACCATGAATTTGGTTGTCTATTGAAAATGCTGGTCTGCATATTTACTGCTGGAATACCTGATTTGTCTCTCGGAATCAGAGGAGAAGTGCTGCAATTGACTTAAATGTGCGACCTTCAAAGAAGGTGGCAACGATCACGATCGGTTTGATACTCGATCATCTAATTTATACATGAAATTAAGGTTCCAGACACCAAAATATATATTAATGTGGTCCTCTGATCACGTAGATATACTCTCGATACTGCGGGATACTATCTATTAAGGCGAGGCCTTAATATTTATACTATGAAAGAGGGTGTCTAATGCCAATTCTGTTCAGCGGATTTACTCCCGGAGTACATGGCTTGATTCTTGGAAACATGGAATAGGAGAAGCTATTGACATAGCTATTCGCCTCTCAAAGAAGGTTCTAACGTTTTCGAAGTGTTAGATACTCGATCTTCTAATTCATATATCAAAATAAGGTATGCCTCTGCTATAATGCCTTCTAATTTGTTTCCGTGAGTACTGATCAGACACTCGCTACAGCGAGTAAGGTTCTTGGAAGGCAAGGTATGCGATAAAATGTTTGACTATATACCATTTGGTGCTGCTCTAGAACAGTATGCCTCGCTACTTTAATATTCATACCACGACTTAAGGTGCCTATTGCAAATGCTGTTCAGTGGACTTTCTCCTGGAATTGCCGGCTTGACTCACGGAATCACGACTATAGGTGAAGCTGCTGACTTAGCCGTCCGACTACCAAAGAGGGCGGTAACGTTCTCCAACTGTTCTGACCGTCGATCTCCATATCCGTAATGAAACTAAGGACCCCGTCACGAACATATTTACCAATTTGATGTCCTGTACACGACGTCACGCTCTCGATAAAGCGGATGAGGTTCGCGAAAGGTATGGCCTTCGGTAAATGGTACGACTTTTTAACGTTTGGTAACGTTCACAAGCGGTTTCAAGCAATATTTTAATATTCACTCCGCGAATTACGGTGTCTATTGCCAATACTATTCAGCGGACTTACTCCGATAATTCCTGGTTTGACACTCCGAATTCCAGGATCCGTCAAGCCATTGACTTAGAAGTTCGTCCTTTACAGAAAGTGGTAACGTTCTCGAGCGACTTGACGCACAATCTTTTAATTTATGCACGAAAATAAGGTGCTTGTCTATAAAACGAATACTAATGTGATTCCCTAAACTCGTAGGTTTACCTTCGATGCGATGGGTTAATTTCTCGGGCGTTACAGCCTACGGTGAAGCGTTTGACTTAATAGAAATTGGTAACGGACACAAACGGTTTGTCTCTTTACTTTTTTATTCACACCGTGAAATGAGCTGTCTATTGAGAATACTGTTCAGCGTATTTACTCCAGTAATACCTGGTTTTACTCTCTTTATCACTGGATTGATAAAGCTGAATACTTAGCCGATCGTCTCTCACAGAATGTGTCAAGCTTCTCAAACGGTGTGACTATCGATGTTGTAAATCACGCATGAAGTTAACGTGCATGCCACTCAAATGAATACTAGGTTCTTCCTTGGGATACGAAGTTATATTCTCGGAACGGCGGGTAAGCATCGTCTAAGGTAAGGTCATCGATAAAGTGTTTGACATTATACCAATTGGCAATGCTCTCAATATATTGGAACCCAATCCGCTCTGCCGATGGTCTCGCTCCGTTTTCACGTGATCACATCAGTACACATTTCAGCAGACGGGCACATTATTTTCATGTATATGTAATGAGATCGAGAGTCTATCCGTTTGAGAACGGTGTAACCTTATTTGAGAGTCGCGCAGAAAAGTCAATAGCTTCCCTACCCTGTGATTCTGTGCGTCAGATCAGGTATTCCTTGAGTAAATCCGCCGATCAGTGTTAGCAATAGACACCGTAATTCACGGTGCGAGTATTGAAGTACATAGTCAATCCATTGTAGAACGATACCTATTGGTACGGAGTCAAATATTTTACCGATAGGCCTACCTTCGGAGAAGCTAACCCGCCATATCGAGAGAGTAACATCGCGATCAGAGAAAAAAATTGGTATTCGTTTCAGGGACGGCCACCTCAACCACATGTATGAATTAGAAGGTCGAGTGCCAAACCGTTCGAGAACGTTACCACCTTCTGTGAGAGTCGAAAGGCTTAGTCGATAGCTTCACGTCTCCTGCGATTCTGAGAGTCAAACGAGGTATTCCGGGAGTAAATCAGCTGAACAGTATTGGCAATAGATACCTTATTTCACAGTTTGAATATGGAAATTGGGCTTCAAGCAGTTTGTGAACGATTTCGATTGTTGTAAAGTCAAACGTTTTACAGAAGGCCGGACCACCTGTGCACATCACCCGATTTGTGGAGAGTATAATATCGTGTTCAGAGGATCAAACTAATATACAGTTTAGTGACGGGTACCGTAATTTCATGTATGAATTATGAGATCGAGTGAAATCTGCACGATAACGTTATCACCCTCTTTGCAAGTCGCACATCTACGTCAAGAGCTGCAGCTATCCTGTGATTCCGGAATGAAAATCAGATATACCAGGAGTAAATTCGCTGAACAGTATTCGCAATAAACACCTCAACTCACTGTATGAATATTAAAGTACAGAATCAATCCGCTGGTGAGCGTTACCTGTTGATATAACGTTATGCTCCTCAGCAGATGCCCTACCTTCCGTGAACATAACCCGATGTATTGAGGGCATAACTTCGGGTTCAGGGGACAAATTAGCAGACGTTTTAGCAGATGGACACCTTAACCTCATATATGAATTAGAAGATCGAGCATCAAACTGTTCGAGAACCCGGCCACCTTTTTTTAGAGACGCACAACTGAGTCAATAGCTTCACGTATCCTGTGATTCAAAGAGTCGTCCCAGGTTTTCCTGGAGTAAATCCGCTGAACAGTGTTGGCAAATGCACCTTAGTTCACCGTTCGAATATTAATATAGAGCGTAAAACCGTAGTAGGACGTTACCTATTCGTGTGGAGTCACACATACTGCCGAAGGCTTTATTTTCCGAGACGCACAACCCGCTGTAGGGAGTGCCATCCTTATTATTCACGGAAACAAACTAGTAGAAATTTTAGCAGACGGGCACTTTATTTTCATGTATGAATTACAAGGTTGAGGGTCACACCGTTCCGGAACGTAACCACCTTCCTCGAGAGTCGTACGTCTGAGTCAATAGCTTCACCTCTTCTGTGATTCCGAGAGTCAACCCTGGCATATAACGAGTAAATCCGCTGAAGCGTATTGGCAATAGACCTTAGCTCGCGAAATGAATATTAATGCAGGCCGTCAACCCGTTGTAGATCGGTACGCACTGCTATAGATGCAAACATTTTACCGAAAGCCTTACCTACCGAGAAACTAATCCGCGCTGCCGAGAGCATAACTTCTTGTTCGGGGGAAGATATTCGTATAAATTTTACTGAATGGCACATTAATTTCATGTTAGAATTGGAAATCGGGTGTCAAACCGTTCCAGAACGTTATCAGCATCATAGAGAATCGCTCAGCTCTATCAATAGCTTCACCTATACTGCGATTCCGAGAGTCAAATCAGGTATTCCGGAGTAAATCCGCTGAACAATGTTGGCTGTAGTTACCTTAATTCGTGGAGTGAACTTTAAAGAAGGCCGTCAGGCCATTGTACAACGTTCCATATTCGTGTAGGATTAAATTTCCTTCAGAGCTCCTTACCCTCCTAAAAACTGACCGCCTGTTTCGATTGTGTAACACCGTGTTCAGAGTTACGAACTAGTATACAATTTAATGTCGAGCACCTTAACTTCATGTATGAATTAAGAGGTCGAGGGTCAAACCGTTCGGGAACGTTACCACGCTTTTTGTGAGTCGAACGACTAAGTCAATGGCTCTCCTGTGATTCATATAATCAAACCTTGTATTCCAGGAGTAAATCTGCTGAACAGCATTGGCAATGGACTCCTTGTTTCCCGGTTTGTATATTGGAGTACGTAGTCAATACGATGGAGAACATAAACTAATGGCATAGAGTCATACTTTTTACCGAATACCTTTACTTCCTACAACCAAACCCGCAGTTGCGAGTTTCATGCTTAGGGCTCACGGATACAAGTCGATAGACATTTTAGCAGACGGCCAGCTCTTTTTCACGTATGAATAACAAAATCGAGAGTCGAACCGTTGGAGAACGATCCCACCTTCTTTGAAAGTACACATCTAAGTCAATGGCTTCACCTATCCCGTGATTGCGAGTGTCAGACCACGTTATCCAGGACTAAATGAGCTGAACAATATTGGCAATAGACACATTTATTCACAGAAGGTATATTAAGTTTGAAAGTCCAACCGTCGCAGAACAATACCAATCGGTACAAAGTCATTCTTCGTAACCTAATCCAAATATTCCGAGAACTCAAGCAGCCTTAGCTGTTGCCTTACTTTGGTTCACAGGAACGTACTTGTATACATTTTAGCAGACGGACCCCTTATTTTCATGAAATTGTAGAATATTCGAGGGTCAAACCGTTCCAGATCGATACTTCCTTCCTTGAGAGACGCACTAGTAAGTCAGTATCTCCACCTGTCTTGTGATTCCCAGAGTTAAGTACAGGTGATCCTGGAGTAAGTCCGCCGGACACTATCGGCCATTGGCACCGTAATTCACGTGATAAAAATTGAGGTAGAGATTGAAACTGTCGGAGAACTTTTACAATAGGTATAAAGTCATTCTTTACACGGAACACATTGCCTTCCGAGAACAGACCCCGCTGTATTGATTGCCTTGCTAATTGTTCACGCAAAGACAAATAAACAGACATTTTGCTAGTGGGACACCTTATTTTCATCTTTGAGTAGCAAAGTCGAAAGTCAAACTGTTGGAGAACGTTACCACATTTCTTGAGAATTGTACAGATATGCCAATAGCATCACCTATGCTGTGATACCATGAGTAAAACCAGGTATTCGGGGATTATATTCGCAGAACAGTGATGGCAATTGGCACCCTAGATCACGATGCAAATATTATCTTACATTGTCAAACCGTTGAAGGAACTTACTTATTGGTACAGTGTCAAACATTTTACCGAGGGCCTGGCATTCCGAGACGCAAGAACGCTGTATCGAGTGTATATTTTCGTGCCCAGAGGAACAAATTAGTATAAAATATAGCGGCGGGCACCTTAATTCATCAGTGAATTAGAGTGTCGAGCGTCAAACCGATCGAGATCGATACCCCTTTCTTTGAGAGACAAACGGGTAAGTAAACAGCTTCACATATCCTGCGGTTCAGTGTGTCAAACCAGGTATTCCCGGTGTAAATCCGCATTGCATAATTGACAACAGAAACCTTAATTCACCGTTTGGATATTAAAGTAGAGCGTCGAACTGTTTGCGAGCGTTACCAATTATTATAAAGTCAAACGGTTTACAGTAGATCTTATCCTCCGAATACTTAACCCGCTGTATCGAGAGTATAACATGTTGTTCTGTGGGATGAATTAGTATACATTTTAGTGACAGGCACCGTAATTTCCGTTATGAATTTGGAGGTCGTGGGTCAAACAGTAAAAGAACGATACCTCCCTCTTTGAGATACGAAGGGCTATGTCAATAGCTTCACCTATCCTGTGATTCCGTGAGTCATACCAGCTATTCCAGTACTAATCGGCTGAACAGTATTGGCAGTAGACAGATTATTTCACGGTATGAATAACAAAGCAGAGCATCAAACCGTTGTACAGCTTTACCTATTCGTATAGTGTCAAACAAATTACAGAAGACCTTACATTCCATGAAGATAACCCGCCGTATCAAGAGTACAACTTCGTGTTCAGATAAGCGAGTCAGTTTAGATTTTAGTGACAGGAACCTTAATTTGATGTATGAATTGAAGGATTGAAGGTAAATACTTCGGATAATGGTACCACCTGCTATGATAGTCGAGCGGCATTGTCAATAGCTACAACTATCATGCGGTTCCGAGTGTCTGGTGTGGTAGCCCAGAAGTCATTCCACAGTGCAGTATTAGCAATGCACACCTTAATTAACGGTATGAATATTAAAGCAGACCGTCAACCCGTTGCAGGACGCTCGGCATTGTTATAGAGACAAACCTTTCACACAAAGTCTAGCCTTCCGTGAAGCTAACCCGCTGTATTGAGAATATGTTTTCGTGTTCCCAGAAGAAAATTACGATACATTTGATTGACGGCCAGCTTTATTTAATGAATGAAATAGAAGATTTGGGGTTAAATCTAGCGAGAACGTTAGCAACTCATTTGAGAATAGAAATGCTATGTCAATACCTACACCTATCACGAGATTCCGAAAGTAAGAGCAGGTATTATGGGAGTAAATCTGTTAAAGGGTATTATCAATAGTCGCCTTAATTCACGGTTTGAATTTTAAAGTAGACGGCTAATCCGTTTGAGAATGCTATTCAATTTGTATAAATTCAATCGCTTTACTGGAGACCTAACCCTCCGAAAAATTAACGCGCTGTACCGCGAGTACAACATCGAGTTCACAGACTCAAAGTAGTATATATTTTAGTGACCGGAACATTAAATATGTGAATCAATTAGAAGACCGAGTGTCAAACCATACGATACCGTTCCCACCACCTTTGGGAGTGGAACAGCTAATTCAATAGCTTCTCCTATCCAGTGCATTCGAGAGTCATATCAGGTACTCCGGGAGTAAACGCGCTGCACAGAATTGGCAATGGACACATCTATTCACGGTTTGACTATTAAAGTATACCATCAAATTGTTTGAGAGCGTTACCATTTGGCATAAAGTCAAAAGTTTTACCGATTCAATAGCCATTCCTGCCGCGAACCTCACCGCCTGCATCGAGACAATACGTTGGTGTGCAGACAACGAAATTAGTCTTTATTTCTGTCACTGGTGCCTTAATTTCATGTATTAATTAGAAGGTCGAGGGTCAAATCATTCGAGAACGTTACCACCATCTGTGAGTGACGCACGGCTATGTCAGTAACTTCGCCTGTCCTACGGTCCGGAGAGTCAAACTAGATATTCGTGGTGTAAATCCGCTGAACAGTATTCTCAATTGATACCATAATTCACAGTTTGAATATTAATTCCGACCGCCAAGCCGTTTCAGAGCATTGGCAATTGATATAATGTCCATCACATTACTCATGGCTTTACATTCTGCGAAGCTATCCCGCCGTATCGGGAGTATAACTCCGTGTTCAGTGGAAGAAATTAGTCTTCATTTCTGTGTCGGGCACTTTAACTTAATGGATGAATTAGAATATCGATGATCAAACCATTCGAGAGCTTCACATACCACTTTGAGAGTCGAACGACTAGGTCAGTAGCTCCACATATCCTACGACTCGAGAGTCAAATCAGGATATACCGGAGTAAATCCGCTGAAGAGTATTGGCAATTGACACCTTATTTCACGGTATTAATATAAATGTTTGGAATCAAACTGTTGTAGAATATTACCAATTCGTATAGAGTCATGCCCTTTTTGAATTCCATTGGCCACGATGTGGAGCGGTTTGGCAATCGATCATCTAATTTCAACATGAAGTTAATGTGCCGGTTACTGACACGAATACTAATGTTTATCTGTGGACACGAATTTATACTCTGAATGGCGTCGCTGTGGTTCGGGGAAGGTAAGGCCTTCCGTAAATCGTTTGACTTTATACCAATTGGTAACGCTCTCAAACGGTTTGACGCTCTACTTTAATATGCAAACCGTGAATTAAGGTGTGTCCTGCCAATACTAATCAGCGAATATACTTCTGGGATAACTGGTGTGATCTCGGAACCACAAGATCTGTCAAGCTATTGTCTTATGGTTTCGACGCCCAAAGTAGTTGGTACCTTTCTTTAGCGGTTTGAATCTCGATTTGGATATTTAAACCTGACAATGTGCTGCTCGTCTGCTAATTTGTTTCCATGAACATTAAGCAAGACACACGCTACAACCTGTTAGGATTTCTGAAGGTAAGGCATACGGTAAAAAGAATGTCTGTATATGAATTTTTACTTATCTTGCACGGTTTGTCTTTCGACTTTCATATTTATACCCCAATTATGGTGTCCTTTGCCAATGCTGTTGAGCCCGCTTACTTCCGGAATACCTCGTTTGGCCCTTGGAATCACAGGGTATGTGAAGCTATTGACATAGCCTTTCGACCCACATACAGGGTGGTAACGTTCACGAAAGGTTCGTTCCTCGTCTTCTAATTCGTACATGATGTGAAGGTGCCCATCACTAACATGTATAATCATTTGTTTCTCGGATCACGATGTTATGCTCTCGGTGTAGCGTGTTAAGTTCTCGTAATGTCAGGTCATGGGCACAAAGTTTGTCTCTATAGCAATTGGTAATGTTCCCTCACGATTTAACTATCTACTTTAATCATCAAACCGTGAACTGTGGAGTCTATTGTCCACATTGTTCAGCGGATTTGCTACAGGATTACATGGCTTGACTCTCCGAATAACAGGATAGGTGATGCTATTGAATTAGACATTCGCCTCTCACAGATTGTGGAAATGTTCTCGAACGGTTCGTCTGCCGACCTTCTTACTCATAAATAAATTTAAGGTGCCCGTCACTAAAATGTACACTCATTTGATACTCTGAACAGGATATTATAGCCACGATACTGCGCCTTATTTTTTCGGAATGTAAGGTATGCGAAGAAGAGTATGACGTTGTACCAATTGGTATCATTCTCAAACGGTTTGACTACCTACGTTGATATTCATACCGAGAATTTGGGTGTCAATTGCCAATACCTGTCAGCGGAATTATTCCGCATTACCTGATATGACTCTCGGAATCGCAGGATGGGAATATCTCTTGACATTGCCGTTCGAACATCAATGAGGGCGGTAAATATCTCCAACTCCTTGACACACGGTCTTCTAATTCATGCATATCGTTAAGGTGCCCGTTACTATAATATTCACAAATTTGCTTCTCGGAACACGAAGTAATGCCCTCAATATGACGGGATACCTTCTCGGATGGAAATTGCCTGCGGTAATGAGTTAGACTGTATACGAATATGTAACGTTCTAGAACGGTATGGTGCCCAACTTAAATATTCGAACAGTCAATGAGAATGTCTATTGCCAATACTTTTGAGCGGATTAACTCCCGGAATAGCTGATGGCTTTCGGTATCACGGGGTAGGTGATGTTATTGACTTAGCCGACCGACTGTCAAGGATGGTGGTACCGTTATCCATCGTTTTGACCACTGATCTGCTAATTTACACATGAATTTAGTGTAGCTGCCACTTATGTCTCTACTAATTAGCTTCTCAGAATACGAGGTAATACCCTCGATGCAGCGTGTTATCTTATCGGAAGGAAAGGCCTTCGGCAAAAAAATTTGACCCTATACCAATAAGTATCGTACAACAACGGTTTCACTCTGCATTATATAATATATACCGTGAATTAGGTTGTCTAATGTCAGTACTGTACTGCGGATTTACCCGCGGAATGTCTGACTTGACTCTCGGAATCATAGAATAGGTGAAGCTATTGGTGTAGCCGTTCGTTTCTCAATGTCGGAGGTAACGTTCTAAAACGGTTGGACACTCTGTCTTCTAAGCCAGCATGAAATTATGACGCCCAACCCTAAAATGTATACTAATGCGTTTCTTTGAACGCGAAGCTATACACTACACACAGCGGGTTAGCTTAGGGGAAGGTTAGGCCTCCAATAAAGCGGATGTGTTCATACCAATTTGTAACGTTCTACAACGGTTCGACACTGCAATTTAATATTTATACAGTCAGTTATGGTGTCTTTTGCCAGTACAGATCAGCGCATTTACCCCAGGGATTCCTGGACTACGATTCGGAATCACAGGATAGGGTATGATATTGACAAAGCTGTGCGATTAGAAAAGAAGGTAGTACCGTTCTCGAAAGGTTAGACGCTCGATTTTGCTACACAAACATGAAAATATGCTGTCACTCTGCCAAAATGTTTACTGGTTTCTTTTGGCATGAATAGTAAGCAAGACACTCCCTGCAGTTGGTTTGATACTCAGAAGGCAAGGTATTCGGTACAACGAATGGTTTTATACTAATTGATAATGTTTTCCGACAGTATGAATTTCTACCTTAATTTTCGGAACGTGAATTAAGTTGTCTGTTGCCTGTATTGTTCAGCGGATTTACATCTGGAATGCCTGGTTTCACACTCGGAATCACGGGGTAAGTGAAACTAGTGACTTATCTGTGCGTATCTCAATCAAGGTGGCAACTTTCTCGAACGGTGAAGCGCTCAATCATCCTAATCGTAATGGAGCTAAGGTCGTTCAAATGTTTACTAATTTGATACTTTGAACACGAAGTTGTACTCTCGATACGGCGAGATAGCTTCTCGGGCGATAATGCTTTCGGTAGGACGTATGATTATGTAGCAATTGGTATCGTTCTCAAACGGTTCGATGATCTTCTATAACATTCTAACCGTGAATTAAGGTGTCTGCTGCTAGTACTGTTCAGCGGACTATCTTTCGGATTACCTGGTTTGACACTCGGTATCACAGTGAAGGTAAAGCTATGGACTCATCCGGTAGACTCGCAAAGGGGGTAGTAACATTCTCAATCGGCTTGATGCTCTACTTTAATATTCAGACCGTGAATGAAGGTGTTTATTACCAATAATGATCAGCGGATTTACTACCGGAATACCTGGTTTGACCCTTGGAATCGCAGGATAAGTGAAGCTATTGACTTAGCTGGTCGACTCACAAGGAGGATGGTATTGTTCATGAACGGTTTGACGCTCTATCTTCTTATTCGTACATGAAATTAAGGCGCCCGTCACTGGAATATATCATCATTTGCTTCTCTCAACACTCAAGTTATACCCTCGATACAGCTGGATAACTTCTCGGAAGGAAAGGCATTCGGTAATAGGGTTTACTCTATACCAATAAGTATCGTTCAACAACGGTTTGACTCTGTACTATAGTATTTATACCTGGAAGTTGGATTTTAATGCCAATACCGTACAGCGGATTTACTCCCAGTATACCAGGTTTGACTCTTGGTATCACTTGATCGATGATGCCATTGACGTAGCCGTTCACATGACAAGGAAGGTGGTGTCGTTCTCGAACGGTTTGACCCACGATCTGTTAATTCATACTCGAAATTAAGGTGCCCATCTCTATATTGTATAGTAGTATGTTTCTCTAAACAAGATGCTATACTCTCGATACAGCGGATTGTACGTTCGGTGGGTAATGTATTCTGTAAACCGTTTGACTTTATACCATTAGGTAACGTTCAGAAATGGAGTTATGTACTACTTTAATAATAAAATCATCAAATAAGTTGTCTATTGCCAATATTGTTCTGCGGATTTACGACTGGAACACCTTGTTTGTCTCTAGGAATCATAGGGTAGGTGAAGCTAATAACTAAGGCGTTCTATTCTCAACTAAGGTGGTATCTTTCCCGACCAGATTTACACTCGATCTTCAAATTCATACATGAAATTAAGATGTCCGTCAAAGTAATGTATTCTAATTTGTCCCTCTGATCCCGATGTTATACTCCAAATGAAGCGGGAGTTGTTCGAGAAAGGTAAGGTCTTCGGTAATGCGTTTGACACTACAGCAATTGGTAACATTCTCACAAGTTGTGACGCTCTATTTTGATATTTAAACTGTAAGTTAAGGTGTATATTGCCGACACTGTACCGCGCATTTACTGCTGGATTACCTAGGTGACACTCGGTATCCCAGGATAGGTACAGCTGTTCACTTAGCCGTTCGTCTGTCAGAGTAGGTTGCACCGTCCACGAACGGTTTGACACTCGATCATCTAGTTCATACATGAATTTGAGGTGAACGTCACGGAAGGGGAGACTAATTTCTCTCTCTCTGGGAGCGACGATATACTCTCGATATAGCGGGTTACTTTTTCGGGGTGTAATGTCTTCGGTAAAACGAGTTGACTTCATAACAATTGGTAACGTTCTCAAACGGCTTGACGCTCTGATTTAACATTCCAACCGTAAATTAAAGTGCCTATTGCCAATACTGTTCAGCGGATTATTCCTGGAGTACGTGGTATTACTCTCGGATTCACAGGATAGATATAGCTATTAACTTAGCCGTTCATCTCTCACAGAATGTGATAACGATCTCGATCCGTTTGACTATCGATCTTCTATTTCTTTCACGAAATTAATGTGTCCGAAGAAAAAAAAAAAAAAAAAGAAATGGATTCTAATTTCATCCTCTGAAAACTTTGTTTTACTCTCGATACAGCGCATCATGCCTTCGAACCGTCTGGATATCAATTAACCGTTTGACTTTATGCCAATTGGAAACGTTCCTAAACGGTTTGTCGCTCTAAATCAATATTCAAACCGTTAATTACGGCGACTATCGCTAATACCGGTCAGCAGATTTACCCCCGGAATTCCTGTTTTGGCTCACGGAATCACAACATAGGTCAAGCTATTGACACGGCCGTTCGACACTTAACGAAGTTGGCGCCATTCTCGAACGGTATGTTCCTCGATTTAGATATTTGTACACAAATATATTCTGTACGAGTTCAAGTAACTCTACTCATTTGGCTCCGTGAATAATAAGTAAGACATCCACTACAGCGGATTAGGTTCTCTTAAGGTAAGGTATTCGGTAAAATGAATAATTTTGTTCGAATTTGAAATGTTCTCCGACGGTTTGACTCCCTACAATAATATTCATATCGTGAATTATGGTGTCAATTGCCAATTCCTGTCAGCGGATTTATTTCGCATTACGTGATATGACTCTCGGAATCGCAGGATTGGTATAGCTATGGACATAGCCGTTCGAACATCAATGAGGGCGGTAAATATCTCGAACTCCTTGACACACGATCTTCTAATTCATGCATAACGTTAAGGTGCCCGTCACAATAATGTTAACAAATTTTCTTCTCGGAACACGAAGTAATGCCCTCAATATAGCGGATTCGCTTCTCGGAAGGTGAGGCCTACGGTAAGGTGTTAGACTGTATACGAATACGTAATGTTCTAGAACCGTAGGGCGATCCGTCGATATTCCGTATATTCGAACAGTCAATGATAATGTCTATTGCCAATACCTCTCATCGGGTTTTCTTCCGGAATAGCAGATGACTATCAGAATCAAAGGATAGGTGATGTTATTCCCTTAGCCGTTCGACAGTAATAGAAGGTGGTATCGTTATCCATCGGTTTCTCCCTCGATGTTCTAATTTAAACATGAATTAGTGTACCCATCACTTAAGTGTATACTAATTTGGTTCACTGAACACTAAGTGATACTCTAGATTAAGTGGAATAGGTTCCCGCAAGGTGAGGCCTTCGGTGAAATGTTTGACTGTATAGCAATGCGAAGTCATACTCTACAAGCGGCAGGTTAGCTTCTCCGAAAATAAGTCTATCCGTAAAGAGTTTGTCATTATACAAATTGGCAACTCTCTGAAACAGTTTGAGGATCCACTGTAATATTCAAACCGATTATTATGGTGTCTATTGACAATTCTGTTGAGCGGTCTTACTTTCGGAATACCTGGATTGCCTCTCAGAATCACAGGGTAGGCGAAGGCATTGACGAAGCCGTTCGTCTCACCGAGAAGGTGGTAACGATCTCAAACGCTTTGACTCTGGATAATGTAATTCATACATGATTAAATGTGCCGTCATTAAGTTGTATACGTATGTGTTTCTCTAATCACCAGAATATAATCCCGATACGGCGTGTTAGCGTCTCCGAAGGTAAGGTTATCGGTTAAGTCATTGACTTTATAGTAAATGGCAATGCTGTCAAATAGATTGACGCCCAATTTTAATATTCAGACTGTGAATTATGGAGGCTATTGCCAATAGTGTTCAGCGGATTTACACCTGGAATACCAGGTTTGACTCTCGGCATCACAGCATGGGCAACAATGACTTATCGTTCCCCTCTCATGGATGTTGGGAACGATCTTGAACAGTTTGACTCTCGATTTTGCTATACCTACATGAACGTAATGTGCCCGTCTGCTAAACTATCTTCTATTTTCTTTCTGTGTATGGTAAACAAGCCACTCCCTACAGCGGGTTGAGCTTCTCGGAGGGTAAATCCATCTGTAAAATGATTGTCGCTATACCAATAGCGATCGATCAACAGCGGCTTGACTCTGCACTGTAGTATGTATACCGCGAAGTAGGTTATCTAATGCTAATACTGTTCACTGGATTTGCTCCCGGAATAACTGGTTTGACACTCTAAATGCAAGCATAGGTGAAGCTATTGACTTACCCGTTCGAATCTCCAAGAAGTTGCCAACGTTCACGCTCAGTTTGTCCCTCGACCTTCTGATTCATGGATGATATTCAGTTGCCCGTCACTGAAATTTATACTATTTTGCTTAACTGACCACAAAGTTCTACTGTTCATACAGGGGGTTAGTTTCTCGGACGGTACGACGTCGGTGAAAGGTTTTACTTTACACGAACACGTAACGTCCATCAACGGGTTGACTCAGTACTTTGATTTTCAAACACGGAATTACGGTGCCAATTGCCAATACTTTTCAGCGGATATACTCCCAGCACAGCTGGATTGACTCTCGGTATCACAGGATAGGTGTCGCACTTGACTTAGCTGTGCGACTGACAAGAAGGGTGGTATGTTCTCCAACGGATTGACTCTCGATATACTTATTCATACAAGAAGTGACGGTGCCCGACACTATTCGAATTAATTGTATGTTTCTGTAAAGACTAATATATACTATCGATTCAGATGTATAGGTTGTCGCTGGGTGAGGTCTTTGACAAAACTTTCGTTTTATACCAACTGGAAACGTTCTCAAACGGTTTGGGGCTCCACATTAATATTCAAACCAAGAATTATGGTGCCCATTTAAAATTGTGTGCAGCGCACTTTGACTCCCGGAATTCCTGGTGTGTGCCTCCGAATCACAGGATAGGTGTAGCAGTTGGCTTAGCAGTTCAGCGCTCAAAGTAGGTGGAATCGTTGTAGGACGGCTTGAATCTCGATCTATCTATTCATACATGAAAATACGGCGACCGTCTGCTAAAATGTCTATAATTTGTGCCCGTTAGCACTAAGCAAGACACTCGATACAGGGGGTTATTTTCTCGGAAAGTAAGGTATTCGGTAAGAAAAATGACTTTATACGGAATTGATAACATTCTACGACGGTTTGACTTCAACTTTGATACTTATGCTGCGACTTAAAGCATCTCTTGCCAATACTGCGCAGGGAATTTACGCCCGGAATACCTGGTTGGACACTCGGAATCACAGGACACGTGATACCTTCGACTCAGCCGTTCGACACTGAATGCGGGTGGTAACGTCCTCGAACGGCATGAGCCTCGACGTTGCATACCAAACGTGAATTTAAGGTGACATCACTAAATTCGATACTAATATGTTTTCCTGAACAAGAAGCTATACTCTCGAATCAGTGGGTTAGGTACGGGATTCTGTAAAGCGTTTGACTTTATGGCAACTGTAACGTTCTCACACGGTGTGACGCTCTATTTTAATAATCAATCTCCCAATTAAGGAATCTAGTGCCAATACTGTACAGTGCATTTACAGCCGGAATATATGGTTTGACTTTCGGAATCTCGGGATGTATGAAGCTATTCACATACCCGTTCGTCTCTCAAAGATGGTGGGAACGTTATCGATCGGCATGACCCTCGATTTTCTAATGCATACATGATGTTGACGTTTCTCGTTATTTTCTCGGAGTGTATTGCCTTCGGTGAAGCGTTTGACTTTATAGCAATTGGTAACGTTCTCAATCTGTTCTACGATTATTTTAATATTCGGCCGTAAACAAAGATGTCTATTGCCACTACTATTCAGCGGAATTACTCCCTGAATACCTGGTTCGACCCTCGGAATCGCTTGATGGGTGAAGCTATTGACTTAACTCTTCGACTTAGTAGAAGGTAGTAACGTTCTCAAACATTTTGACGCAATACTTTAATATTCATACCATGAATTATGGTGTCTATTGCCTATACTGTTCAACATACTTATTCCTAGAATTCGTTGTCTGACTGCCGTAATCACAGGATAGGTGAAGATCTTGACTTGCATGTGCGACTTTCAAAGAAGGTGGGATCTTTTTCGATCGTTTTGACACTCGCTCCAGTTATTCAGTCACGAAAGTAAGGTGCTCGCCACTAAAATGTATAGCAATGTGCCTCTCTGAACACGAAGTTGGACTCTCGATACAGCAGGATACGTTCTCGGAAGGTAACTTATTCTGCAAGAACAATGACTTTATAGCAATTGGTAATGTTCTTCGACGATTTGACTCTCTACTAGAATGCTAATGCCGAGAATTCATGTTCTTGTTCCCAATGCTGTGCAGCGGATGTACTCCTAGTATTCCTGGTTTTACTCACGGCATCCCAGTATACGTGGCGCTACTGACTTAGCCGTTCGAAACTGAAAAATGGTGTTAACGTTCTACATCGGTTTGACTCTCGATCTTTTCATTCATACCCGAAAATAAGTTGCCCGTCACTAAAATGTACAGTAATTTGTTTCTCTAAACGCGACCTTATACTCTCGATGATGGCGCTGAGGTTCGCGGAAGGCATGACCTTCGGTAAGACGATTGACTTCATACGAATTGGCAATACTCCAAAATTGTTTGTCGCTTCACTTTTTTATTCAAACCGTAAATAAAAGTGTCTATTGGCAATACTCATTTG
Organism: Lasioglossum baleicum; assembly: GCF_051020765.1. Taxonomy (NCBI): domain Eukaryota; kingdom Metazoa; phylum Arthropoda; class Insecta; order Hymenoptera; family Halictidae; genus Lasioglossum; species Lasioglossum baleicum. The sequence continues at coordinate 119,522 of NW_027469414.1, read as the reverse complement.
CGGATTTACTCCAGCTATAACGGGTTTGTCTGACCGAATCACTGGATACGTGAGGCCATTGACTTAGCCATTCGCCTCTCACAGAAGGTGGTAACGTTCTCGTGTGTTTAATCTCTCGATCTTTTAATTCATGCATCAAATAAGGTGGTCGCCACTAAAATGTATACTACTGTGTTTCGCTAAACACGTAGCTATAATCTCGATATGGTGGGTTAGCTTCTCGGCCGGTCAGGCATTCGGTAAAACGATTACTTTTATAGCAAATGGTAACGTTCTCACAAAGGCGTGACGCTCTATTTTGTTAATCACACCCGAATTAAGTTATCTATGCCAATACTGAGCATCAGATTAACTCCCGGAATACCTGGTTTGTCTTGCGGAATCTCAGGATGGTTGAAGCTATTGACTTAGCCGATTGAATCTCAAAAGTGGTGGTAGGGCTCTCAAACGGATTGACACTCTATCTTGTAATTCATTCATGATGATAAGGTGCTCGGCACTGAATTTAATACAAATTTCTTTCTGTGAATATGAAGATATAATCTTGATAGAGAGAGTTAGTTTTTCGGAGGGTACGGTCATCTGTAAAGCGTTTGGATATATAGGAATTTGTAAAATTCTCAAATAGTTTGACATTGTATTTTATCATTCAATCCGCGAATTAAGGTATATATTGCCAATACTGTACAGCGTATTTACTCCAGGAATATATCGTTTGACTGTCGGAATCGCAGGATAGGTGAAGCTATTGACTTTGCAGTTCGAACCTTACAGAAGGTGGTAATGGTCCCGAAATGTTTGACCAACAGTCTTCTAATTTATACATTGAGTTAAGGTGCCAGTCCCTGGTATGTGTACTAATTCCATCTACGAAACACGAAGTTATACACACGATGCAGCGGGTTTGGCATTCGGAAAGTAAGGCATTCGATAATACGTTTGACTGTATTGCAATCGGTAACGTTCTCACACGGTGTGATGATCTATTTTAATATTAACTACGCCAATTAAGGTATCCATTGACAATCCTCATGAGCGGATTTATTCTCTTCGATATTATTATATTGCTCGAATTACCTGGTTTGACTCCAAGAATCACAGGATAGGTTGAGCTATTGGTTTATCCGTTCGACTCTCATTGCGGTTGGTAACGTTCTCGAACGGTTTGACCATCAATCTTCTAATTCATACATGACACTGAGGCGCTCGTCTCAGGAATGAAGACTGATATATTTCTCTGAACACGAACATATACTCTCGAAACGGCGGGTTAGGTTCGCCGAAGGAAAGGCCATCGGTAAATTGTTTGACTTTATACCAATTGGTGACGCCCTGAACCGCTATGACGCTCTACTTTAATATTCAAACCGTGAATTAAGCTGCCATTTGCCAATACCTTACAGCGGACTTACTCTCGGTTTTTCCGGGTTGTCTCTCAGAATAACGGGGTAGATGGTGCTACTGATTAGGTGTTCGATGCCTAAGGACGATGGTCACGTTCCCGAACAGTTTGACACTCGACCTTCTAATTCATACATGAAATTATGGTGACCGGCACTAAAATGGATACTGATATCTGCCTCTTAACACAATGTTATACTTCGATACGTCGCGATAGGCATTCCGAGTGTAAGGTTTTCTGTAAAACGTATGACTTCATACCAATTCGTAACGGTTCTCAAGCGGTTTGACGAACAACTTTCTTATTCGCACGGTGAACAAAAGTGTCGACTGCCTACAGTGCACAGCGTATTGACTCTCGTAATGCCTGGTTTAACTATCGAAATCACAGGACAGGAGAAGCTATAGACATAGCCGAACGAATCTCAAGGATTGTAGTATCGCTCTGGAACGGTTGGATCCCTGATCTTCTGATTCATACAGGAAATTAAGATGCCCGCCACTAAAATGTACAGTAATTCGTCCCACTGACCAATATCTTATTCTCTCGATTCAGCGGGTTAGTTGTTCGGAGTGTAAGATCTTCAGTGAACCGTTTGACTCTATAACAATTGGTAACGCAGACAAACAATTTGACGCTTTACTTTAATGTTCAATTCGTGAACTAAGGACTCTATTGCCAATACTGCTAAGCGGATTTTCATCTGGAATACCTGGATTGACTATCGGAATATCTGGATCGTTGAAGGTGCTGACTCAGCTGTGAGACTCTCAATGTAGGTGATAAAGTTCACGAACTGACTGACTGGCGATCTCCTTATTCATTCACGAGGTTAAGGTGCCCGTCACTGATTGGATGACTAATTTCTTTCTCTGAATACGAAGTTATGCTCCCGAAATGGCGGCTGAGCTTCTAAGAAGGTAAGACAATCAGAAAAGTGCTTGACATTATACCAATTTGCAACTTGCTAAAACCTTTTCAGCTCTACCTTAATATTCAAACCATGAATTAAGGTGTCAATTGCCAATACCCTTCAGCGGATTTACTCCCGGAATACCTGGTTTGACTCGCGGAATCAGAGGTTGGTGTAGGTATTGACTTAGCCGTTCGTCTCTCAGAGTAGGTGGGAACGCTTTCGAACGGTTTGACACTCGATGTACTAAGTCATGCATGAAATAAGGGTGCTCGTCACTAAAATGTATAGTTATTTGTTTGACCCTTGCTATCATATGATAGGTCAAGCCGTTGACTTAACTGTGCCATCCTTAGAGACGGTAGGCTCGTTCGAGTCAGGTAGGGCCGACGACATTGTAATTCATTCATGAAACTGTGATGCCCATCACTAAAATGTTTAACTATATCATTCACTGAAAACGAGGTTAGTTTCTCGGAAGGTAAGTCTATCCGTACCGTGTGTATAGTGTGTACCGTCCTACAACGGGTTGACGGCCTCCTTTGATATTCATACCTTCAATTAAAGTGTCTGTTGCCGATACTGTTCGGCGGATTTAATACTGGAAGTTCTGTTTTGGCTCTCGGAATCACAGGATAGGTGAGGGTATTGACATAGCACACTGATTTTTCAGGAAGGGTTTGGTACTCCATCTATTAATTCATACATGAAACTAAGATGCACATCACTAAAATGTATACCAGTTCATACCTCTGATCACGGAGATATACTCTCAGTACAGGCGCCCAGTTTTTCGGAGGGTAAGGCATTGTGTTAGACGTTTAACCCCACAGGAATAGTTAATGTTCTCACAACGGCATATCGGCCTTGTTTAATAATCAAACCGTGAAATGTGGAGTCAATTTCCATTAATGTAAAGCGCATTTACTCGCGTAATATCTGGTTTGATTCTCGAAATCGCAGGATACGTGAAACTATTGACTTAGCTGTTCGTCTCTCACAAAAGGTTGCAACGTTCTCGTTTGGTTTGTTCATCTATCATCTAATTCATACATGAAACTAAGGAGCTCGTCACTGAAATTTATACCAGTTCATACCTCTGATAACGGGAATATTCTCTCGATACAGGGGGCCAGTTTTTCGGAGGGTAAGACGTTCTCTAAGAAATTTAACCCTACACAAATATGAAATATTCAACAACTGCTTGATGGCCTGCTTTTACATTCACTACGCGAATTGAGCTATGCATTGCCAATACTCTTCTGCGGATTTACCCTCGGAAAACCAGGTTTGACTCTCGGAATCTCAGTATGGGTGGAGCTATTAACATATCAATTCCACCCTCAAAGGGTGTGCTTACGTTCTCGATCGGTTTGGCACTCGATCAGCTAATTCATACAAGAAATTAAGGGACCGTCATTAAAATGTATAATAATTCGTCCCATTGAACATCATGTTATACTCTCGATACAGAGGCTTAATTCTTCGGAGTGTAAAGCCTTCAGTATAGCGATTGCCATTGTACCAATTGGTAACGCTCTCAAACTGTTTGACGATCTACTTTAATATTCCAACCACGAATTAACGTGTCTAATGCCAAAACAGTTCAGGAGATATGCTCCGGTAATACCTGGTTTGAGTCTCGGAATCACAGGATATGCGACGCAATCGACATAGCTTTCCGACACTCAGAGGTGGTGGTAACGTTCTCAAACGGGTTGACCCTTAACCTTCTAATCCATACATGAAATTATGCTCCCAACACTGAAATGTATACTAATTTGCTTCTCTCAACACGAAGGTATTATCTCGAAACAGCGGGATGGCTTCTCGGATACTGAGGCCTTCGACAAATTGTTCGACTCTGTAGCAATAAGGAACGTTCTATAAAGGTTTGAAACTGTTCTTTAATATTTATAGCGCGAAATTGCGTGTCTAATGCCAATATTGTACGCCGCCATTGGAAGCGGACTGCGTTATTTGACTACCAAAATAACAGGATAGGTGAAGCAGTTATGTTCGCAGTTCGGCTCTTAAGAAAGGTGGTAACGTTCTCGAAAAGTTTTGCTAGTGATTTTTCTATTCATATATGTAAATCAGGTGGCTGTCATTAAAATGTATACTAATATGTTTCTCTGAAAACAAAGGTATACACTCGATACTGTTGGTTAGATTCAAAGAAGCTAAGGTATTCGGAAAAAGAAGATCTTTATAACAATTAATAATGTTCACCGAGGGTTTGACTCTCTACTTTAATATACACACCGCGAATTGATGTGTCTATTGCCAAAATTCTTCAGCAGACTTTCTCCCGGAATACCAAGTTTGACTCTCTGAACCACATGGTACGTGAAGCTTTGACTTAGGCGTTCGCCTTCGCAGAAGGTGATAACGTTCTCGAACGGTTTGCCCCTAGATCTTTATATTCATGATTGAAATTAAGGTGTACGTCACCAAAATGGATACTAGTTTAAACCTCTGAACTCGATGTTATACTTTCGATACAGCGGAAAGTTTTTTCGGTGGTTAAGTTATTCTGTGAGATGTATAACCCTACACAAATAGGTAATGTTCTACAACGGCTTGACGGCCTCCATTAATATTCAAACCGTGATTTGAGGTGCTTATTGCCAATACGTTACAGCGCATTTACTCCCGGAATACCTGATTTGACTTTCGGAATCATACGATAGGTGAAGCTATTGACTAGGCCGTTCGCCCTTCAATGAAGGTGGTAACGTTCTCCAACGGTTTAACGATCCGTCCTCTTATTCGTACATGAATTTACGGTGTCCCTTACTAAAATATACAGTTGTTTGTATCTCTGTTCACGAAGTTATAATCTCGATACGGTGGGTTATGTTCTCAGAGTGTATAGTCATCGATAAACAGTATGACGTTGTACCAATTGGTTATGTTCTTCAACGGATTGACCCTCTACTTTAATATTCATACCGTTAATTATGGTGCCTATTGCCAATACGGATCAGCGGTCTTACCTCCGGAGTTCCTCATTTGATGCTCGGAATTAGAGGATACATAAAGCTATTGACTTCTGCGGGTGGCGAACGGCGACGTCTATAGCTTAACACGATCCTGCGATTCCGAGAGTCAAACCATGTATTCCGGATGTACATCCACTGAACCGTATTGGAAATTTACTCCTTAATTCTCGGTTTGAATATTCGAGTAGAGCGTCAAACCGTTTAGGAACGGTACCAGCCTGAAAGACGCACAGCTAAGCCAATTGCTTCAAGTTTCCTGTGATACCAAGTGTAAAGCATGGTATACCGGCATTAAATCCTCCCATCTGTTATGACTATTCGTACGTTCAATGGCGGCAGGAATTCCAATATTGAATGTCACGGCGTCGGGAAACACTACTAATTGGTATAAACACATTATCTCTACACAGTACTTTAATGACCGACAACCCACCCCGCAGGGGATGTGGTGGGCCTTCTATCCCCATTGCAGTACGGGTATGACGAAACCACGGTGCCTGAGTCGGTCGAACCTAGGCCGAGGAGACCATACGCGGGGTACGACCAGTACCGCCCTGCATACACTGGTACATCGGGAGCCGGTTCGAGCCCTGGGGTGGGCGCTCTTCGGTTCGTCGCCCCGCCAGTTGCTTGGGTTGGCCTCGAGGGGACAGTGGAGAGCCCATGTCGCGGATCAGGAAGCCCCGCCTTTGGACAGTTAGAATCTCCACAGGTGAGCTGCGTCAGATCAGCTCAGGCACTGGCCGGCAGAGTCAGTAGGGTTTTAGAGAGGTCCCGGGCAAACCAAGATTTGCGCGTAGGGCTTTCAGTCTACGAGCAAATTGGTAGGTGCGTGGTAAGGTGGGCCACGCACTGCGCTGATTGGGCGTATACCAATACCGCTCCCATGGGGGCCATTTCGATAAGACCTAGTGGCAGGAACGGCACGTAAAATGCCCGACACATTTTGACCGAGAACCTAATCCGCTATAGCGATGGTCTCGCTCCGTTTTCACGTGATCACATCAGTACACATTTTCGTTTCCTTAATTTTCACAGCATAGGTGAAGCTATTGACTTAACTGTGCGGCTCTCAAAGATGGCGATAACATTAACGAACGATTTCACACTCGATCATCTAATTCATACATGAAATTATAGTGCCCGTGACTAAAATGTATACTAATTTGTCTCTGAACACGAATGTATTCTCACGATACAGCAGGTTATATTCCCGGAAGGTGAGCTATCCTGTATAGAGTATAACGTTATACCTATTGGTAACATACTCAATCGATTTCACTCCCCATTATAATATTAATACCGCGAATTAATGCTCTCTATTGACCATACTATTCAGCGGATTTACTTCCGGAACACTTGCTTTGCCTCTCCGTATCATAGATGGAAGCTATTGACACAGACGTTTGAATCTCAAGGAAGGTGGTAACTTTCACGAACGGGTTGACACTTGATCATCTTATTCATAATAAAATTACGGTCCTAGTCACTAAAATGTTCTGTAATTCGATCCTCTGAACGCGAAGATTTATTGTCGATAAAGCAGGATGGTTTTTCGGAGGGTAAGACATTCTATAACAAATTTGAAAAGATACCTCTATGTTATATTCTTCAACGGCTTGGCGGCCTGCTTTAGTATGCAAACCGTGAATTATGGTGTCTATTGCCAATACTGCTCAGCGAATTTACTCCCGGAATACCTGGTTTGACTCTCGGAATCCCAGGATAGGTGAAGCTCTTAAGATATCCGTTCGATTTTTAGAGAAAGTGGAATCGTTCTCCAAATGTTTTACCCATGATTTTTCTATTCATATATATAAATAAAGCGCTCGCAATTAAAATGAGTACGAATATGTTTCCCTAATCATGAAGATTTACACTCGATACTGAAGTTGAAGTTAACAGAATGTAAAGCATTCGGTGAAAGAAGGAATTTATACCAATTGGTAATGTTCTCCGAGGGTTTCACCCTCTACTTTAATATACACACCGCGGATTAATGTGTCTATTGAAAATAGTTTTCAGCTGACTTACTCGTAATGTACAACGATTGACTCTCGGAATCTATTCTATTGGCGAAGCTATTGACTCAGCCGTTCGACTCTCAAGGAATATGGGACCGTTCTCGAACGGTTTGACTGTCGGTTTTTCCATTCATACATAAAAATAAGGTTTCCGACTGCTAACATGTCTACTCCTTTGATGCTGTGAAGTCCAAGCACGACAATCGCTACAGCGGCTTAGGTTCTCGGAAGGAAATGTATTGGGTAAAACTAATGACTTTATACCAATATTTAATATTCTCATACGGCTTGACTCACTATTATAACCTCATACCGTGAATTAACCTGTGTGTTGCCAATAATGTTCAGCGGACTCTCGGAATCACCAGTATATGTGAAGCTATTGAATCTGCGGTTAGACTTTCAAGGAAGGTGGTAACGATCTTGAACGGTTTGTTACTAGATCTTATAATTGGTAGATAAATTAAGTTGCCTATCACTAAAATGAATACTAATTTCTTTTTGTAAACACGAACTTATACGCTCGATGAAGACGCTGATGTTCGCGGAAGGTATGACCTTCGGTAAAACGTTTGACTTTATACCAACAGGCAATGCTCTAAGACGGTTTGACGCTTTACATTTGTATTCAAATCGTAAATTAACGTGCCTGTGTGTATCGGCAAGTCTGTTCAGCGGATTTACTCCAGCAATACTGGGCTTGTCCCTCCGAATCACTGGATAGGTGAAGTTAATGACTTAGCCTATCGTCTCTCATAGAAGGCGGTAACAATGTCGAACGGTTTGGCCCTCGAACTTCTTATTCCTAGACGCATTTACGGTGACGTCCCTAATTTGTATACTAATGTCTTTGCCCAGACATGTAGATATACTTTCGAAAACGCTGGCCAGCTTCTGCAACGGTAATGAATTCAGTAAAAGGCTTGACTTCATAGCAATTAGAAACGTACCCACACTGATGCGACGCTCTATTTTAATATTCACTCCGCGAACTAAGGTATATAATGGCAATATTTTTCAGCGGATTTACTCCAGGAATACCTCGTTTGGACCTACGAATCGCTGGCTAGGTGAAGCCATTGACTTATCCGTGCGTCTCTCACAGAAAGTGTCATCGTTTTCGAGAGGTCTGACACTCGATAATCCAATTCGTACATGAAGTTGAGATGCCCGCACAGAAACGAATACTAATTTCTATCTCAGTATAAGAACTCATACTCGCGATGTATCAGGTGAGGTTCGCAGAATATAAGGCCTTCGGTAAAACGATGGACTTCAATCCAATTGGTAACGCACTCAAATGGTATGGCGCTCTACTTTAGTATACAAACCGTGAATTAAGCTGCCAATTGCCAATACTCTGCATCGGATTTACTCCGGGTTTTCACGGGATGCCCCTCGGATTCACGGGATAGGTGACGCTATTGACTGAGCCATTCGTCTCTCACAGAAGGTGCCAACGATCTCGCGCGGCTTGACCCGCGATATTCTAAATCGTGTATCAAGCTAAGGTGCACGTCACTAAAATGAATAATAACTTCTTCCTCTGAACACGAAGTTTTACTCTCGAACCAGCGGGTGAGGTTCTCGGAAGGTAAGGCCTTGCGTAAAACGTTTGATTTTATATAAATCGCTAATAATGTCAAACCGCATAACTCGCATCATTATTATTCAAACCGTGAACTAACGTGTCAATTGCCAATACTCTACAGCGGATTTACTCCGGTAATACCTGGTTTCACTTTCGGAATCGCAGGATAGGTGAAGCTATTGCCATAGCTGTCCCAATCTTAAGACAGGTAACGTTCGGGAACGGTTTGACCCTCGAACCAGTAATTCATACATGATGGTAAGGTTCACTACACTATGATGTATAATACATTGTTTTACCGAGGCCGAAGTTACACACTCGATGCAGCGGGTCAGCTTCTCGTAAGCTAATACCTTCGATAGAACGTTTGACTCTATACCAATAAGGAGCATTATCAACTGCGTGACACTGTAATTTTATTTACTTCTTATTTATACAGGGAAGTAGTGTTTTTAATGCCTATACTGTACCCGCGAGTTTACCCCCAGAGTAGCTGATTTGGCTCTCGGAACCACAGGATACATGAAGCTATTAACTTAGCCCTTCGAATCCCAAAGAAGGTCGAACCGTTTGCATCACGATATTCTAATCCATACATGAAATTTGGTTGCCCGTAACTAAAATGTAAACTAATGTGACTCATTGAGTACAAAGTCATACCCTCGATACGGCGGGTTGGTTTCGCGGTACGTAAGGCTTTCTGTATAAAGTTTGACTCTACACCTACAGGATTAGATCTACAAATGTTTGTCGGTCTACATTAATATTCATACTGTGTATTAAGATGTCCGGTGCCAGATGTTTTAACCGGTTTGACTCCCGGAATATCTCGTTTGACATTTTGAATTACAGGGTATGTGAAGCTATTGACCCAGCAGTTCGTCTGTCACAGAAGGTAGAAACATTTTCGAACGTATCGTCCATCGATCTCCTTATTCATAACGAAATTAAGATCCCCATCACTAGAATGCTTGCTAATATGTTTCCCTAAACACGTAGCTATACTCTCGGTACAGCGGGTTTGTTTTTCGGAGGACAAGGCATTCTGTAAGAAGTGTAATCCTATACGAATAGGAAATATTGTACAACGGCATGACGGCCAACATCAATATTGTAGCCAACAATTGAGGTGTCTCTTGCCAACACTGTTCAGCGGATTTACACCCGGAATACCTGGTATGGTTCTCGGAAACACATAACATGTGATGCTATTGACTTAGTGTTTGAATCTCAATGAATCTGGCAGCTTTGTCGAACGGTTTGACCCTTTATCATCTTATTCGTACACGAATTTAAGGTACCCGTCACTTTGAGCACCAACTAATACTCTTGATGTTGTCGGTAAGTTCCGCGGAAGGTAAGGCCTTCGGTGACACGTTTGATCTTATACTAGTTGGTAACGCACTCAGTGGTTTGACGCTCTAATGTAATTTTCAAAGCACGAAATATGGTGTGTATTGCCAAAACTCTTCTGCGGACTTTGTCCCGGAATACCTGGCTTGACTTTCCGCATCACAGGATATGCGAAACTATTGACTTAACGGTTCGACTCCCAAAGGTGGTCGTAACTTTCTCAAACGGTTTGAACCTAGATATTCTAATTCATACATGAAACTAATGTGTCCGTGAGTAAAATGCATATTAATTTACTTCAGTGAACACGCAGTTATGCTCTCGATACAGGGAGTTAGCATCACGGTCGGAGAGGCCTTCGGGAAAAGTTTGACTGTATACCAATACGTAACGTTGGTAATTGGTTCGGTTCAATACCATAATATCTATAGTCTGAAATAGTGTGTCCAATGCCAATGATGTGCGGTGAAATTGGTCCAGGAATAGTTGGTTTGGATCTAAGTATCACGGGATGGATGATGGTATTGACTTAGCCGTTCGATTCCCAAAGACGGTTGTCACGTTCTCGAACGGTTTGTCACGCGGTCATCGAATTCATAACGGAAATTAAGGTGGACGTCAATACAATGTATTCTAATTTGTGTCTCTGGACTAGAAGTTATACCCTCGATACATCGGGATTTGTTCACGCAAGATAAAGTATTGGGTAAAACGAATGCCTTCATGCCATTTCTTAATGATGCCCGACGGTGTGGCTCTCAAGCTGAATATTCATGCAGTTAATTAAGGTATATATTCCCAATTCTGTTCAGGGGATTTACTCCTGGAACACCTGGCTTGACTCTCCGAATCACGAGGTAAGTGAAGCTAGTGGCTCAGCTGTGCGACTCTCAAAGGTGATGGTAACGTTCTCTAATGGTTTGACTCCCGACCTTCTAATTCATACATGAATTTACGGTGACGACCCTAAATTGTGTACTAATGTGTTTCCCTAAACACGTGGATATAATCTCGATACGTCAGGGTATGTAAAGGTTTCGGTAGGACGTTTGATTTTATAGCAAATGTAATGCTCTCACGCAGTTTGTCGCTATATCATCATATTCAAACCGTAAATTAAGGTGTCTGTTACCAATACTGTCCAGCGGATTTAGTCCTGGAATACCTGTTTTGACCCTCGGCATCGCAGAATGGGTGAAGCTATTGAATTAACCGTTCGTCTCTCACAGATGTTTTCAACGTTCTCAAGCGGATTCACCCTCGATGTTCTAATTCGACAACGAAGATAAGGTGCTCATCACTAAAATGTTTACTAGTTTCATTCCCCAAACACAAAGTTATTACTCTCTATGAAGTGGGTGAGGTTCGCAGAAGGTACGGCCTTCGGTAAATCGTTTGACTTTATAACAATTGGTAACGTTCACAAAGGGTTTGATAATAAATCATCTAATACATACATGAAATTAAGGTGGCAGTCACTAAAATGCGTAATACTTTGTTTCCATCAACATGAAATTATATTCTGGATACAGTGGGTTTTGTTTCTGGAAGCATTAGGTCTTCGGTAAAAGGATGAACTTTATACCAATTGTTGAATGTCTCAGACGGTTACACGCTCTACTTCAATATTCAAACCGACAATTAAGGTGTCCATTGCTAACAGTGTACAGCTTATTGATTATCGCAATGCCTGGTATGTCTTTCGGAATCACAGGACAGGTGAGGATAATAACGAAGTCGTTCGATTCTCAACTAAGGTTGTATCGTTCTCGAAAGGAATTACTCTCGATCTTCTAATTAATACCTGAAATTAAGGTGACCGTCACCAAAATGTAAATTAATTTGATCCTCTGAACACGATGTTATACTCCTGATACAGCCGGTTTGGCTTTCGGTGGGTGAGGTCATCAGTAATGCGTTTGACTTTAAACAAATTGGATACGTTCGAAAATGGTTTGTCGCTCTGCTTGAGTATTCAATCCGTGAAAAATGTCGTCAACTGCCAACACCTCAGGGGATTTACACCTAGAATACATGCTTTCGCTCTCTGAATCACAGGATGGGAGAAGCCATAGTCATAGCCGATCGACTGCCATAGATGTTTGTTACGTTCTCGCACTGCCTCACACACGATCATCTAATGCATACGTGAAGTTATGGTGTCCACCTCTGAAATGAGTACTAATTTTTTTCTGAGAACAGGAAGTAATTCTCTCGATGAAGCGGGTTAGGGTCGCGGGCGGTAAGGTCTTCGGTAAATCGTTTGACTTTATATCAATTGGTAACGTTTTCGGAATGTTTGACTATGAATTTTGCTATTCCTACACGAAAATAATGTGCCCCTCTGCTAAAGTATGTACTAATTTCTTTCCGCGAACAGTCAGCAAAACACTCTCTACACCAGTCTAGGCTTCTCGGAAGGTGAGGTCTTCGGTATAAGGTTTGTCTCTATACCAAATGATTAGCGCCCTACTAACGGGTTGGCGGTCTGCTTTGATTTTAATATCTGGAATTAATGTGTCTACAGCCATTAACTGTACTGGGCAATTACTACCGGAATACTTAGTTTGACTCTCGAAATCACAGGATAGGTGAAGCTACAAACACAGCTGCGGGATTCTGTAAGAAGGTGGTAACGTTTCGGAACGGGTTGACACCCGATCTTCTCATTCATACATGAAATTAAACTGCTCGTCAGTAAAGTGTATACTAATGTCTTTCTCTGAAAACGAAGTTACACTCTGGATTCGGCGTGCTGGCTTCTCGGGAGCTAAGGCATTCGGTTAAAGGTCTGTGTGGATACCAGTGTGTGCCGGTCTTCAACCGGTTGACTCTCTACTATAATATTCATAGCGAGAATTAAGGTGTCCATTACCAAAACTGTTCAGCATATTTACTCCCGGAATACGTGATTCTTCTCCCGCAACATAGTATAGGTGAAACTATTGACTTACATGTGCGATGAAAGAAGGTGGGATCGTTTTCCAAAGGATGTACTCTCGATGTTGCTATTCATAAATGAAAAAAGCTGACCTCCTGCTATAATGTCACCTAATTTGTTTCAGTAGCAGTAAGCATGACACTCGATACAGCGGGTGAAGTTTTAGCAAGATAAAGTATTCGGTAAGAAGAATGACTTTATACTAACGGTAACGTTCATATCATTTCAACCGTGATATAAGGTGTATATTGCTAATTATTTTCAGCTCATTTGCTCCTGAAATTCCTGACTTGCATCTCGGAATCACAGGACAGCTGCAGCTATTTACTTAGGTATGTGAATTTCGAATAAGGTGATAAGTTTCTGGAACCGTTTGAACCTCGATATTCATTATAATGAAATTAAGGTCACTGTCACTAAAATGTTTACTAATTTGACCCTCTGATCACGAAGATATATTTTCGAAGCTGCGAGTTATCTTCTCCGAGCGAAAGGCTATCTGCAAAGTGTTTAACACTTTACAAATAGGTAACGTTCTACAATGGTTTGCCGGCCTGATTTAATATTCTGAACGTGATATCTTGTTTCTGTTGCCAGTAATAATCAGCGGATTTTCACCAGGAGCACTTGGTATGACTCTCGGAAACACAGGATATGTGAAGCTATTCCCATAGGTTTTCGATTAACATAGAAGGTGGTAGCAATCAGTTACGATCTGAAACGGTTTGACACTCTATTTTAATATTCATACCGCGAATTAAGGTGTCTATTACTAATACTGTTGAGCAGAGTTACTCCCGGAATACCTGGTTGACTCTCGGAATCGCAAGGAAAAGATAAACTATTGACATAGCCGTTCGACTTTCACAGATGCTGGCAACGTTCTCGAATGGTTTTGGCCATCTATCTGCTATTTCATACATAACATTAAGTTGCTCTTCTCTAAAATTTATACTAGTCCGATCTTCTGAACACGGTGTTATACTCTCGATGCAGCAGGTCAGTTCCTGGTATAGTAAGATGTACTGTGTGAAGTTTAACACTCCTCGAATTGGCAATGTTCTACGACGGCTTGGCGGCCTGCTTTAATATTCAAACCGTGTATTGAGGTGTCTATTGCCTATAGTGAGCAGCGCATTTACTCCCAGAACATCTAGTCTGACTTTCAGAAACGCACGATATGTGAATATCGTTCTCGAACGGATTGTCCCTTGATCTTTTAATTCATACATGAAGTTAAGACTACGGTCAATGAGGAAAAGACTAATTACTTTCTCTGAGCACGGAGTTATACCAACGGTGCAGCGGGTTACATTCTCGAGAAGATAGGTATCCAGTATGGAGTATGACGTTACATTAATTGGGAACGTTCTCCAGCGGTTTGACTCTGTTCTCCAATATTCATATCACGAGTTAATCTGTACTTTATTTTTCATACTGTGAAATTCGGTAGATCGCAATTGCTCCCGGAATACCTGGTTTGACTCTCCGAATCACTGGATTGGTGGAGCTATTGTCTTAGACTATCGTCTCTCTTGGAAGGTGGCAACGATCTCGAACGGTTTGACCATCGATTTTTAATTCGTGCATGAAATTAAGGTGCACGTCACTAGAACGGGTACTAGTTCGTACCTCTGAACACAGTGTTATACTCTCGATGAATCGGGTGAGATTCTCCGAAGGTAAGGCCTTCCGTAAAACGTTTGTCTTTATACCAATTGGTAACACTCTCAAACCGCTTGACGGTCTACACTAATATTCAAACCGTGAATTAAGGTGACCATTGGCAATACAAATCAGCGGATTTACTCCGGTAATACCTTGAATCACCTTCGGAATCACAGGGTAAGTTATGATATTGACTAACCTCCCGATGCTCAAGTTTGGTGGTATTGTTCGGGAACAGATTGACCCTCGATCCACTAATTCATACATGAAATTAAAGTGTGCGTGTGTTAAAATGTCTACAAGTGTGTTTCTTTCAGCATAAAGTTATACACACGATACATCGGGTTATGTTCCCGGGAGGTAAAGTATCCGGTAAGGAGTAAGAGCATATACCAATAGGTAACGTTCTCAAACGGATCGACGCTCCACTTTAATATACACACTGCGAATTCAGGTATCCATTGCCATTACTGTACAGCGGATTTATCCTTGATATACCTGGTGTGATTCTCGGAATCACAGGACAGTGGAAGTTATTTTCAAAGCCGCTCGACTCTCAAGGATGGTGGTTACGTTCTGGAACAGAATTCCCACTCGATATTCTAATTCATACATGAAATTAAGGTGGCCGTCACTTTAATGCATACTATTGATCACCCCTGAACACGAAGTTATACTCTCGATACAACGGGTAAGTTTCTCGGAAGGTGAGGCCTTCGGTAATAATTTTGACCCTATCGCCATCGGTAACCTTCTACAACGGCTCGAGTCTGTACTCTAATACTCATAACGAGAATAACGATGTCTGTCGCCAATACTGTATAGCGGATTTTCTCCCGGAGTACCACATTTGACTCGCGGAACCACATTATTGATGAAACTATTGTCTCAGCTGTACGACACACAAAAGAGGTGGTAACGTTATCAAACGGCATGACGCTCGATCTTCTTTTTCATACTCGAAATTGAGGTGCCCGTCACAGACATCTAAACAAGTTTGCTTCTCTGTACACGACGTTACACTCTCGATAGAGCGAGATAGGCTTTGGATGGTAAGGTCTTCAGCAAAACTTTGGACTTTATACCAGTATGTGACTTTCTCAGACGGATTGACGTTCTACATTAATAATCATACCATGATTTACGGTGTCTGCGGCCAATACTGTTCAGCGGATTGTCTCCCGGAATACCTGTTTTGCCCTCCTAATCACAGGATAGGTGAGGCTATGGACTTAGCCGTTCGATCCTCAAAGAAGGAATTAAGGTTCTGGATAGGCTTTTCCATCGATCTTCTGCTTCACTCATGAAATTAAGGTGCTCTTCACTGAAATGAATACCAATTTCATTCTCTGATCACGAAGGTATACTTTCGCCGCGGCGCGTTAGCTTCTCCGAAGGTAAGGCTATCTAGAAAGTGTTTAACTCTATACCAATAGGTATCGCTTTACAGTGGTTTCACGGACAGCTTTAATGTTCAAACCGTGAAATAGTGTTTCTGTTGCCAATGCGATTCAGCCCATTCACTCCAGGAATACCTGGTACGACTCTCAGAGAAACAGGATATGGGAAGCAACTCCCGTAGGTTTTCGAATATCATTGAAGTTGGTAACGATCTCGAAATGTGTTACACTCGGCCTTCTATTTCATACACGAAATTAAAATGCCATCAATATTATGCATACTAATATGATTCTCTAAACACGAAGTTATACTCTCGATACGGGGGATTAGTTTTTCGGACGGCAAAATTTTCGGTGAAACGATTGACTTCGTGGAAATTCGTAACGGTCTGAAACGGTTTGACACTCTATTTTAATATTCGAACCGTGAATTAAGATGACGATTGCCCATGCTGTTCAGCGTATTTCCTCCCGGATTACCTGTGCAGGAATCTCGGAATCACAGGATAGGTGGAGCTGTTGACTTAGTTGTGCGTCTCTCACAGAAGGTGGTATCGTTCTGGATCGATTTGGCCCTCTATCATGTAATTCAAACACGAGGTTACGGCTCCGAAACGGAAATAAACACTAATTTCTTTCCCAGAGCACGAAGTTATACTCACCTAAGAGCTGGTTAGTATTTCGGACAACGAGTGTCGATGATTTTACGTGCGGCACCTGCCACGATGGCTCAATCCACACGGCCCCCATGGGCGCGGGATTGGGATACGCCCAATCAGCGCAGTGTGTGGCGCACCTTACCACACACCTACCAATCAGCTCGTAGACTGCAAGCCCTACGAGCCAACCTTGGGTAGGCCGGGACCTTTCTAAATCCCTACTGACTCTGGCAGGCCAGTACCCGAGCAGATCTCACGCCGCTCACCCGTGGAGGATCACCCGCCCGAAGACGGGGTCCCCTAACCCGCGATATGGGCTTACCACTGCCCCCTCGAGGCCAACCCAAGCAACCGGCGGGGAGGACGGACCAAGGCCCGCCCGCCCCAGGGCTCGAACCGGTTCCCGAGGTACCAGTGAATGCAGGGCCGTACCGGTCATACCCCTCGTAAGGACACCTTACTTCCTGAATGAGGTGCTTGCTCACCTCGGCCTAGGTTCGGCCGACTCGGGCACCGTGGGTTCGTCATACCCATACTGCAAATGGGCCAGAAGGCCCACCGCAGCCCCTGCGGGGAGTATTTCGGACAGTAAGGTCTCCGGCGAAACGTTTGTCTTTATAGCAATACGTAACGTCCTCAAACGGTTTGACGTTCTACTTTCCTATTCAAACCGCCAATTAAGGTGTTTATTGGCAATACCCTTCCACAATGTTCGTAATTCGACATCGTAATTCTCAGTATGAACATTAAACTGGAGCGTCAAACCGTTTGAGAACGTTACCAATTGGTATAAAGTCAATCGCGTTACCGGATACCTTACCTTGAGAGAACCTAACCCGCTGTAGCCACTGTCTAAGATATCATTCATGGAAACAAATAAGCATACATTATAGCAGCAGCACACCTCATTTCCATGTATGAACAGAATCATCGATAGTCAAACCGTTTGAGATCGATCCATCCTTTTTTTAGAGTAGAACGGTTAATTCAATAGCTTCACCAATCGTGTGATTCCTGAAAGTCAAACCAGTCATTCCGGAAGTACACCCGCTGATCAGCATTAGCAGTAGGGACATTAATTCACGGTATGAATATTATTGTAGAAAATCTAAACGTCGGGGAACAAAACCAATTCGTACGGAACCACTTTTTTCGGAAGGCATAACCTTCCCAGAACAAAACCCGCTGTATCGTGGGTATATTTCAGATATCGAAATAAGTAGTCACTTTAGTCACAGGCACCTCAATTTCATATATTAATTAATAAATCGAGGGTAGAACTCTTCGATAACGATACCACCTTTTTTGAGTGACGGATGGCTAAATGTATAGCATCCACTATCCTGTGATTCCGACAGTCAAGCAATGTATTCCGGGATTAAATCTACAGAATAGTATTAGTAAGAGGCTCCTTACACCACGGTTTTAATAATATAGTAAAGAGTCAAACCGTAGTAGAACGTTCCGCATTTGTATAGAGTGAAACCTTTTACAGAAGGCCGTAGCTTCCGAGAAGCTAACCCGCTGTAACGAGAGTATACCTACGAGGTCAGAGAAGCAAAACAGTATAGAGTTTGGTGACGGGCAGCATAACTTTGTCTATGTACCAGAGGATTGTGGGGCAAACTATTCGAGAACGTTAGCAAATTCTATGAGAGTCGATCGGCTATGTCAATAGCTTCACCTATCCTGTTATTCCGAACGTCATACAAGGTATGCCGGGTGTGAATCATCGGCACAGGTTTGGCCCTAGACAGCGTAAATCGCGGATTGAATAATAAGGTAGAGCGACAAACCTTTGTAGAACTTCACGTATGGGTGGAGAGTAAAACTTTATACAGAAAGACTTACCCACAGCGAAGCAAACCCGCCGTATCGATAGTACGACATTGTGCTCGGACAAACACATTAGCTTACATTTTAGCGACGGGCACCGTAATTTCATGCGTGGATTAGATGATCGGGGGTCAAACCGTTCGAGAAAGCTACCTCCTTCATTTTAAAATCACACACATAACACAATAGCTTCACTTATCCTGTGGCTACGAAAGTCACACGAGGTACACCAGGAGTATATCCGCTGAAGAGTATTGGCAATGAACACCTTAATTCGCGGATTCAATATCAATGTATTGCGCGACGCTGCAAGAGAGCGTTACCAATTGGTATAAAGTCAAACGTTTAACCGAAGGCCTCACCCTCCGAAGAACTAACACGCTGAATCGAGAGTACAACGTCGTATTCAGAGAAAGACATTAGTATACATTTGAGTGATGGGTACATGAATTTCATGTATGAATTAGAGGACCGAGTGTCAAACCGTCCCAAAACGTTACCACCTTTTTATAGAATCGCAAACATATGTCAATAGCTTCATCTATCCTGCGATTCCGAGAGTCAAATGAGGTACTCCGGGACCAAATGCCCAGTACATTATTGGCAATAGACAACATAGTTCACGGTACGATTGTCAAAGCAAACCGTCAACCCGCTGTAGGACGGTACACACTGGTATAGATACTGGTATAGATACTGGTATATCGAGTGTCAAACCGTTCGAAAGCGTTCCCACCTACTGTGAGAGACGAACGGCTAAGTCAATAGCTTCACCAACCACTGATTCCGCGAGTCAAACCAGGTATCCCGGAAGTAAATCCGCTGAAGAGTATTGGCAATTGACACCTTAATCCATGGTTGAATATTAAGGTAGAGCTGAAAAGGTTTTAACAAGTTGCAAATTGGTATGAAGTCAAGCACTTTCCTGGTAGCCTTACCGTCGTAGAAGCTCACCCACCATTTCGGGAGTATAACTTCTTGTTCAGAGAAAGAAATTAGTCATCCAATCAGTGACGGGCACCTTAACCTCGTGGATGAGTAAGGAGATCGGCAGTCAGTCAGTTCATGAAGTTTATCACCTACTATGACAGTCACACAACTGAGTCAGCACCTTCACCGATCCTGATATTCCGATAGTCAATCCAGGTATTCCAGATCAAAATCCGCTTAGCAGTATTGGCAATAGAATTCTTAATTCACGAATTGAATATTAAAGTAAAGCGTCAAATTGTTTGTCTGCGTTACCAATTGTTATAGAGTCAAACGGTTTACTGAATATCTTACACTCCGAATAACTGACCCGCTGAATCGAAAGAATAAGATGTTGATCAGTGGGATGAATTAGTATACAGTTTAGTGACGGGCATCTTAATTTTCTGTATGAATTAGAAGATCGGGGATTCAACCGTTCCAGAGCGATACTACAATTTTTGAGATTCGTACGGCTACGTCTATAACTTCTCCTATCTTGTGATTTCGAGAGTTAAACAAGGCATTACGGGAGTAAATACGCTGTACACTATAGGCAGTCGACACTTTTGTTCACCGTGCGAATAAGAAAGTTGTTCGTCAAACCGCTTGAGAGCGTTACCAATTGGTATGCAGTCACACGTTTTAATGAAAACCTTACACTCCGAATGCCTAACGCGACGTATCGAAGTATAACATTGTGTTCAGATGCAGACTTCAGTATCCATTTTAGTGCCGGTCACCATAATTTCATATATGAGTTACTAGATCGATAGTCAATCCGTTTGAGAGCCCTACCACCACTTTTGAGATTCAATCGGCTAAATCAATAGCTTCAACCATCCTGAGATTCCGCTAAACCAACCTGGTATTCCGGGAGTAAATCCGCTGCCCAGTATTGGCATAGATAACTTAATTCGGGTGTGAAGAATAAAATAGAGCGTCACGCCTTGTGAGAACGTTACTAATTGCTATAAAGGTAAACGTTTTACCGAATGCCTGACCGGCCGAGAAGCTAACCAACCATATCGAGATTATAGCTACGTGGTTAGCGAAACACAGTAGTAAACATTTTAGTGGCGACCACCTTATTTCATGCATGAATTAATAGATCGAGGGCTAAAACACACGAGAACGTTACCACCTTCTGTGAGAAACGAATGGCTAAGTAAATGGCCTCACGTATCCAGTGATTCGGAGAGACAAACCTGGTATAGCTGGAGTAAATCCGCAAATGAGTATTGCCAATAGACACCTTAATTTACGGTTTGAATACGAAAGTAGTGCGTCAATCCGTTCGAGGGCATTACCAATTGAAATGAAGTCAAACGATTTACAGAAATCCGTACCATCCGAAAATCTAACACGCCGTATCGCGCGTATAATCTGGAGTTCAGTGGAATATATTTCTATAAATTATAGTGACGGCCACTTTAATTTCATGCATGAATTAGAAGATCTATGGTCAAACCGTTCGAGACCGTAGCACTCTCTTTGAGATTCGAACGTATAAGCCAATAGCTCCAACTATCCTGTGATGCCGATAGTCATACCAGGTAATCCGAGGGTAAATCACCTGAAGGGTACTGGCAATAGATACCATAATTCGCGGTGTGAATGATAAAACAGAGCGTCACCTTGTAAGAAAGTATATAATATATAATATATAATTGCTATAAAGTCAAAGGCTTTATAGCGTGCCTTACCGTACGACAAGCTAAAGCGCCGTATACTGAGTATAGCGACGTGTTCAGGGAAACACATTAGTATACAAGTCAGTGGCGGCCCCTTGAGTTCATCATGCGTGAATTCGAAGATCGAGTGTCAAACCGTTCGATAACGTTACCACCTTCTGCGAGATACGAACGGCTAAGTCAGTAGTATCAAACATCCTGCGATTTCGAGAGTAAAGCCAGGAACTCTGGGCGTAAGAACGCTGACGATTATTGGCAATTAGCACAATATCTCACCGTTTGAATATTGCGGTAGTAAGTGAAAGCGTTGTAGAAAGGTACCCATTGTCATGGAGTGTAATTATTTACCGAAGGCCATATCTGCCGAGAACATATCCCTCTGTAAGGGGAGTATGACTTCATCTCCACAGAAACAATCTAGAGTACATTTTAGAGATGTCCATCTTAATTTCAGGTATGAATTCGGAGATCGAGTGTCAAACCGATCGAGAACGTTACAAACTTCTTTTGAAATCGAACGGCGAAGTCAGTAGCGCCACCTATGCTGGGATGCCGTGAGTAAAACCAGGAATACTAGGAGTACATCCGCTGCACAGCATTGGGAACAAGAACATGAATTCTCGGCATTAGCATTCTAGTAGGGAGTCAAGTCGTCGGAGAACATTACCAATTGCTATAAAGTCATTGTTCTTACAGAATAAGTTACCTTCCGAGAACGTATCCTGCTGTATCGAAAGTCCAAGTTCGTGTTCAGAGAAGCATATTGATATACATTTTAGTGGCGGACACCTTACTTTCGTGACTGAATAACTGGAGCGAGTGACAAACCATTCGGAAAAGATCCCACCTTATTTGAAAGTGGCAGACGCAAGTCAAGGGCTTCACCTATCCTGTGATTACGGGAGTCAGACAACGTATTCTAGGAATAAATATGTTGAACAGTATTGGCAATAGACACCATAATTCATGGTTTGAATATTAAAGTAGTGCGTAGAACCGTTTGAGAACGTTACTACCATCTTCTAAGTCGAAGAGTTAAGTCAATAGCATCACCCATCCAGCGATTCCGAGGGTCAAACCAGGTATTCAGGGAGTACTTCCGCTGAAAAGTAAGGCTAAGGACATCTTTGTTTACGGTCGAATATTAAAATAATCGTGGATCAGTTTGAGAAAGTTAGCAATTGCTATAAAGTCAAACGCTTCACCGAAGGCAATACCCTCCTAGAAAATAACGAGAAACGTTAACATCATGTATGCATTAGAAAATCGAGGGTCATACCGATAGATAACGTTCCCACCATCTTTGAGATACAAATGGGATTCCGTTCCCGTGATTCCGAAAGTCAAACCATATATTCCGGCAGTAAATGCACTGTACAGAATTGGCACTAGATTCCTTAATTCGGAGATTGATTATTAAAATAGAGCGTAACACCGTGTGAGAACGTTATAGTTGCCATAAAGTCAAACGCTGTACCGAATCCCGTACCTAACCCACTGAATCGAGAGTATAGCTTCTTGTTCAGGAAAACATATTAGTATAGAATTTAGTGATGTCACCTTAAATTCACGTATGGTATGCAACGTCGAGGCTCAAGCCGTTCGAGGACATTACCACCCGCATTTAGTGTCGAACGGCTGAGTCAAAGGTATCACGTGTCCTGCGATTTCGAGTGTCAAGCAGGTATTGCGGGAGTAAACACGCTGTACAATATTGGCAATAGACACCTCAATTTATGGCGCGAATATTGTTGAGCTGGGTCAACCGGATGTAGAACGATACCTATTACTATAGAGTCAAACTCTTTACCGAAGTCCTTACGTTCCGGGAACTTCACCCGCTGCGTCGAGTGAACTGGATCGAGCTCAGAGAGGCAGTATATTATAACTTTTATTATAAGTCAATAGCATCACCTATCTTATGATTCCGGGAGTCAGTATTGGCAATAGATGCCGTAGTGCAAGGTATGAATATTAAGGCAGACTGTCAAACCGTTATAGAACGTTACATATTCATATAAAATCAAATCCTTTACCGCAAGTCGTACATTCCGAGATCACTACCTGCAGTATCGAGAGTATGAGTATCAAGTTGTTTGAGATCGTTGCCACCTTCTGTGAGAGACGAACGGCTGAGTCAATAGCTTCACTCATCCTGCGATTCCATGTGTCCAACCACGAATTCTGGGAGTCAATCAGCTGCACAGTATTGACAATAGGCATCTCAATTCACGATTTGAATACTAAAGCAGGCCCTCAAGCCAATGTACAACATTAGATATTCCTGTTGGGTCAAACTTCGTACAGAATGCCTTACCCGCCGAAAAACTGACCCGCTGTATCGAAAGTATAGCACCTTTTTCAGTGGTGCAAGCTGGCATACATTTCTATGACGCGCACCAAAATTTCATGAATAAATTAGAATATCGAGGGGCTAACTGTTCGAAAAGGTTAGCACCATCTGTGAGTGTCGAACAGCTCTGTCAATAGTATCACTTATCATGAGGATAAGAGAGTCAAACTGGGTATTCCGTGAAAATGTCCGCTGATGAGTTTTGGCAATAGACAACTTAATTCGCGGTTTCAATATTACAGTAGAGCGTCAAACGGTTTGAGAGCGTACCAATTGGTATACCGTCAAAAGCTTCACCGAAGAACCTGCCCTCCGAGAACCTAACCCGCTGTATCGAGAGTATATCTTCGTGATCAAAGACTCAAATTCGTATGCATTTTATTGGCGGGCATATTAACTTGATTGTATTAGAAGATCTAGTGTCTATCTATTGGAGATCGTAACCACCTTCTTTGAAAGTCGAACGGCTGAGTCAATATCTCCACACATTTTTGTGATTCCGAGGGACAAACCAGGTATTCCGGGAGAAAATCCGCAGAACAGTATGGGAAATAGACACCATAATTTACGGTATAAATATTAATATAGGGTCCCGAACCATCGTAGAACGGTACCTCCTGGTATACGGTCAAGCCTTGTACCGGATACCACACCCTCCGAGAACGTAATCCGCTGCAGCAAGTGTCCAGCTTAGTGTTTAAGGAAACAAATTAGTCGACTCCTTAGCAGCCGGACACTTTAATTGCATGTATCAATAGAAAGATGGAGGGTCAAGACATCCGAGTATGTTACCACCGCATTTTACAGGTCGCATGGCTAAGGTAATAGCATCACCAATCCTGTGATTTCGAGAGATAAGGCATGCATTCCCGCCGAAAATCTGCTGAACAGTATTTGCAATAGATACCATAATTCGCGGTATGAATATTAAAGTTGAAAGTCAATCCGTCAGGGAACTTTACGAAATGGTATAAAGTCATTGTTCTTAACCTATAACTTACACACCGAGGTCGAAGGCTGCCGTATGTGTTCTCTTGCTTTGGGTTCACAGGAACGAATAAGAAGACATTTTCGCAGACTGCGACCATAATTTCATGTGTCAATAGGAGGATCTAGTGTCAAACCGTTCGAGAACGCTCCCACCAACTCTAGAAGTCGCTTAGATAAGTCAACAACATGGCACATCCTGTGATTCCATAAGTCAAACCAGGTATTACCGGAATAAATCCGCTAAGCATTACTGGCAATAAACACCTTAAATCACGGTATTAATATTAAGGTAGAGAGCCAATCCGTCGGAGGACATTACCAATTGACATAAAGTCCATCTTTTTACCGAATGCATTACCTTCCTAGATCATATCCCGCAGTAGCGAGCGTCATGCTGAATGCTGATGGAAACAAATTGGTAGACAGTATTGCAGCAGCATACCTGATTTTCATACTTGAATGAGAAGATGGAGAGGAAAACCGTTCCAGAAAGTTACCACCTCATTTCAGAATCGCATATCTTAGAAAATAGCATCCCCAATCCTGTGATTCAGACAGCCATATCAGGTATTCCCGTAGTCAATCTGCTATATAGTATTGGCGATAGGCACCTTAATTCACAGTATGAATATTAATGTACAGTGTCAAGCCGTTGTAGAACGATGCGACCTTCTTCAAGTGTCAAACGGATAAGTCAGAGGTTTTATCTATCATGTGATTCCGAATGTGAAACCAGGTATTCCGGGAGTAGATCCGATGTACAGTATTGGCCTCATACACCCTTTTTCACTGTATAAATATTCGGGTACATATACAAACTGTTGTAGAATGCTGCGTATTGCTGTAGAGTCAAACTTCTCACAAAAGGCCTTACCTTCGTGATGCTATCCCGCTATATGGACAGTATAACTTCGTGTCTGGAGAAGCAGATTAGTATGCATTTTAGTGACGGGCACTTTCATTCCATGTATGAATTCAAAATGTCGACTGCCAAACTGTTCGAGAACGCTACCACCATCTCCGAGGATCGAATGGCTTGGACAGCAGCTTCATCAATCCTGTGATTCCGAGAGCCATATCAGATTATACGGGAGTAAATTGCTGAACTGTACTGGAATTAGACACCTTAATGCACGGAAGCAATATTAAATTGGAGTTTCAAACCGTTTGAGCACGGTACAAATTCCTATAAAGTCAAACGTTTTACCGAAGATCATACCCTCCGAAAAACTAACCCGCTGTATCCAGAGTATAACTTCGTCTTCAGTGTGGCGAATTAGTATACGTTTTAGAGACGAGCACATTAGATGAATGTATGAATTATAAGATCGAGTGTCAAACCGATCGAGACCGTTATCACCTCCTATGACATTCGAACGGCTAAGTAAATAGATTCAGATATCGTGTGTTTCCGAGTGTCATACCAGGTATTCCTGAAGTAAGTACGATGAACAGTATTACCAGGAGACACCATTATTCACGTAGGGAATATTCAAGTACAGCGTCAAACCGTATTTGACCGTTATCAATATCAATGAAATCTATCGTTTCATCGATGCTCTTACCATTTGAAAATCTAACCCACAGTATCGAGAGTATAATTTAGTGTTAAGGGATCACATTATTGATCGTTATAGAGATGGAGTCATAATTTCATGTGTGAATTAGAAAGTTCAGGGTAACACAGTTCGAGACCGTTACCACCTTCAATGATATAAGAAAACCTAAGAGCATAATTTCACATACCCTGTGCTTCCGAGAGTCATACCACGTATTCCTGAAGTAAATCCACGGATCCGTATTGGCAATAGAGACACTATTTCACGGTATGAATATTAAAGCTGACCGGCAGGCCACTGTAGAACGTTACGTATTGGTATAGAGTTAAACACCTTCCTGGCAGCCTTACATTAAGAGAAGCTAACCCGCCGCTTCGATAGAATATCCTCGTGTTCAGATAAGCAAGTTATGAATCATTTTAGTGTCGAGGACCTTAAGATCGGGGGTCGAACCGTTCGAGAAGTTTGCCACCTTCTGTGAGATTCGAACGGGAGAGTGATAGCTTCACATATCATGTGGTTCTGAGAGACAAATCTGGCACCCGGGGGTCAGTTGCTTCACCTATACAGCGATTCCGAGCGTTAAACCACGTATTCCTGGAGTAAATGCGCAGAACTGTATAGGCAACAGATACCATAATTCACTGTACGAGTATTAAAATAGGGTGTCACACCGTCTGCGAACATTACCAATTAGTATTAAGTCACTCTCTTTACTGACAACCATACCATCCGAGGACCTGACACGCTGTAGCTAGCGTCTCGCTAGTGCCTCACGAAAACAAATTAGTAGACATTTTAGTGGACGGACACCATATTTCTGTGTATAAATATCAACATCTAGAGTCAAAGTGATCGAGAACGTTACCACCCTCTTTGAGAGTCGATCAGATATGTCAATACTTTCACCAATCCAGTGATTCCGAGAGCCACACCGGGTAATCCGAAGGTAAATACGCTGAAGAGTATGGGCAGTAGACATGTTAATTTATGGCTTGAATGCTAAAGTAGACAGTCCAACCATTGTGGAACTTTGCATATTGGTATAATGACAAAAGTTTGACCGAAGTCCTTTCCCTCGGAGCACCTACTCCGCGATATCGGGAGTATAATTTCGTAATCAGAGATACAAATTGGTATATATTTTAGTAACGGGCACCTTAATTTCACGTATGAGTTAGAAGATCAATCGTCATACCGTTCGAGAACAGGATAGCTTCACCTACCCTGGAATTTCGAGAGTAAACTCCGGTATTTAACGAGCAAGTCTGTTGAATAGTATTGGCAATTGACACCTTAATTCACGGATTCAATATTAAAGTAGAGCGTGAAACCGTTTGTGAACGTTACCAGTTTGAATAACATCAAAAGTTTTACCAATTATCATACCTACCGAGAACCTAGCCTGCTGCAGCGATTGCGTTACTTAGTATAACCTGAAACCAACAAGTATACATTGCTGTGATTGGCACCTTAGTTTCATGTATGGGTGAAAATATCGAGAGGCAAACCTTTCAAGGACGTTACCACCTTCTTTGAGAATGTCACATATATGGCAATAGCTTCACCTATACTAGTGATTCGGAGAGACACACCAGGTATATCAGGAGTAAATCAACTACATACTCTTGACAATGGACACCTCAATTCACGGTTCGAATATTGAAGCAGGCCGTCAAGCCGTTGCAGAGCACACCCCATTCGTGAAGGGTCAAACTTCTTACAGAATGCCTTATCCTCCGAACAACTGACCCGCTGTATCGGGAGTATAGCAACGAGATCAGAGGTACGAACTAGAATACGTTTTATTGACGAACATCATAATTTGATGTATGAATTAGAAGTTAGAGGGTCCAACCGTTCGAGACCGAACCTACTTTCTATGATAATCGATGTGCTAAGAAAATATCATCACATATTCTGTGCTTCCGACAGCCATATCTGGTATACACAGAGTAAATCCGCAGAGTAGTAATGTCTATAGGCACCGTAATTCATGATATGTATATTAAAGCGGAACGTCAAACCGTTGTAGAACGGTACCTATTGGAATAGATTCAATCATTTCACCGATAGCCCTACCTTCGGAAAAACTAACCCGCTACATCTAGAGTATAACACCCAGATCAGTGAGAGAAATTAGTAATCATTTCTGGGCGGGCCACCTTATCTTCATGTATGAAGTAGAAGATCGGGTGACAAACCGATGGATAGCGGTACCACCTACATTGACAGTCGAACTGCTAAGTCAATAACATCACTTGTCCTATGATTCCGTGATTTGAACTGGGTATACGTGGAGTGAATCCGTCGTCCAGTATAGGCAATGGACACCTTAACTTACGTTATTAGTATCAAAGTAGGGAGTCGGACTGTTGGAAGCCAATACTAATTGGTATAAAGTCCTTCTTTTTACCGAATACATTACCTTCCCAGAACATATCACGAAGTAGCGAGTGTCGCGCTTAGTGCTCTCGAACCCAAATTAGTAGACACTATAGCAGAAGCACACCTTACCTTCGAGTATGAATTAGAAGATCGAGTGTCAAACCAATCGATAACGTTGTCTGATTTTTCGAGAGTCGCACACATAAGTCAGTAGCTTCACCTATTCCGTGATTCTGGAGACAAACCAGGCAATACTGGAGTAAATCCCCTGAACAGTATTAGCAACAGACACATCAACTCACGGTTAGAATCTCAATGCAGACCGTCAAATCATTATAGAACGTTACCAATTTCAACATCGTTAAACGTTTTACAGAAGACCTCACACCACGAATAGGTAGCCCGCTGTATCGAGTGAATAACTTCGTGTCTAGTGGAGAAAACTAGTCTCCACTTCAGTGACGGGTACCTGTAATTGATCGATGAATTAGTAGATGGAGTGTTGAACGATTCGAGAACGATACCACCTTCCGTGAGGGACCAACGGCCAAGTCAATAACTTCACGTATCCTGCGAATCCAAGTGACAAACCAGGTCATCCTGGAGTAAATTTGCTGAACACTGTTGGCAGTACACTCGTTAACTCACGGTATGAAATTAAAGTAGAGAGTTAAGCCGATGGGCAGTATTACCAATTGTTATAAAGTCAATAATTTTCCCCAATGCTTTACCATCCGAGAACCCAGCCGGCTGTAGCTATTGTCTTGCGTAACATTCATAGGAACAAATGAGTTGACATTTTGTCTGGCTGACACACTATTTTTATGTTTAAGTAGGAAAATCGACAGTTAAACCGTTCCCGAACGCTACCAACATCCTAGAGTTTCGGACGCCTAAGTCCATAGCTTCAGCAATCCTGTGATTCCGAATGCAGAAAATTATATTACCGGAGTATATCCGTTAAATTGTTTTGGCTGGAGGCACCTTAGTTCGCGGTTTGAATGGTAAAGAAGAGCGTCTTACCGTTTGAGAGCGTTGCCTATATGTATAATGTCAAACACACTACAGATGGCGTTACCTACGGAGAAACAGACTTGCGGTTCCGAGAGTATAACATCGTTTTCAGCTTTATGAACTTATATACAATTTAGTAACGTCAATTTAGTAAATTCATGTATGAATTAGAATATCGGGGAACAAACCGTACGAGAACATTGCCATTTTCTGCGAGAGACAAACGGCAAGGTCAATAGCTTCACCGATCCAGTGATTCGGAGTGCCCGACCAGGTATTTCCGGAGTAAATCCGCTAAACAGTATTGCCAATAGACACCATAATTCACGGTGTGAATAAAAAGGAATAGCGTCAAACCGTTTGAGAGCATTACCAATTGGTACAACGTCTTACGCCGTACCGAATACCTTGCTCTTCCGAGAATATAACCTGCCGTATCGTGTGTACAACATCGAGTGCAACGAAACAAATTGGTATACACAAGAGCAGACGCACACCTTATTTCCATATATGAATAACAGAATCGGGAGTGAGACCGGTCGAGACCACTACCACCATCCTTGAGAGTCGCACAGCTACGTTAATAGCATGACCTCTCCTGTGATTCCGAACGTTAAACCTGGTATTCCGAGAATAAATCCGCTGAACTCTATTGGCACTTGACACCTCATGCCATGGTTTGTATATTAAAGTAGAGCGCCAAACCATTTGAGATCGTTACCCATTGGAATAGAGTCAAAATTCGTACCCATGACCTTACCCTCCGAATGCCTGACGCGAAGAATCGAGAGTATAACATTGTGGTCTGCGAATGAAATTAGTAATCATATCAGTGTCGGCACGTTAACTTCAAGTGAATGAGACTATCGATGGTCAAACCGTTCGAGAACGTTTCCACCACCTTTGAGAGCCGAGCGGATAAGGCAATTGCTCGACGAAACCTATGATTGCGAGAGTCTAACCAGGTCATCTGAGGGTAAATGCGCTGCAGAGCATTACCAATAGTTACCTAAATTCGAGGAATGAATATTAAAATTTAGCGTCACAACGTACGGAAACGTGTAACTAATTGCTATAAAGCCAAACGTATTACCGAATGCCTTACCTTCCGAGATGGTAACCCGACGTATCTAGGGTATTGCAACGTCTTTAGGGAAACATATTGGTACACAATTTAGTGACATCACCATAATTTCATGTATGAAATAGAAGATCGAGGGTCAAACACTTCGAGGACGATGCCACCTTACGGGCCGCACGAACGGCTAAGTCAATAGATTCACTTATCCTGCAATTGCGAGAGTCATAGCAGTTATTCCGGGAGCAAATCCAGTGAACAGTATTGGCATCAGATAACCCACTTCGCGGTATATATACTACAGTGCAGAGTCAAGCCGTTGTTGATCGATCGCTATTAGTATAGCGACAATCATTTTGCAGAAGGATTTACCCTCCGAGAAGCCCAACCCGCTGTAGGGAGTGCCTGGTTCACCATACACAGAAAGAAAATAGTAGATAGTTTAGCAGACGGGCACACTAAATTCATGTATGTATAGCAAAATCGAGAGTCAAACTGTTCGAGATGGTTCCCATCATCCTTGAGAGGTGAACGGCTAAGTCAATACCCACACCTATGCTGTGATTTCGACGGTCAAACCAGATGTTCCGGCAGTAAATCCGCAGAACAGTGTTGGCATTACATACCATAATTTACGGTTTTATTATTAAAGTAGAGCGTCACTCCATATGAGAGCGTTACCAATTGGTCTAGGGTCTAACTTTTCCCCGAAGGCGGTACCTTCTGAGATGGTATCCTGCTGCATAGAAAGTATTATGTCGTGTGTTGAGAAGCATGTCAGAATACATTTTTGGGCCGTGCACCTTAATTTCATGAATGAAATAGAAGATCGAGGGTTAAACAGTTCCAGATCTGTGCCACCTTCATTGAGGATCGAACGGCTAAGTCAATAGCTACACCTATCCTCTGATTCTGAAAGTCAAATCAGGTATTCCGCGAGAAGATCAGCTTTGCAGTATGGACATTAGACACCCTACTTCAGGGCATAAATATTAAAGTAAACAGTCGAACCGTTGTAGCACATTAGCTATTGGCGTAGTGTAAAACTTTTAACCGAAGTCTTTTCCTTCCGTGAGCCTCTCCATCTTCATCCAGAGCACTACTCCCTGTTCAGAGAAAGAAGATAGTTTCCATTTGTGCGTCGGGCACCGTAACGTCATGTATAAATTAGAAGATCGTGTGCCCTGGAGTTCGAGAACTTTACCACCCTCTTTGATGTTCGAACGGCGATGTCAATAGCTAAACCTATCCATTGATTCCGAGATTCAAACCAGGTATTCCGGGAATAGAGGGCACTAGAGAGCATTAGACACCCTAATTCACGGAACAAATATTGATGTACACAGCCAAACCGTTCTGGAACGTTACATATTAGTATGCAGTTAATTTTTTACCGCATACCATACCCTCCGAGAACCTAACCCGCAATAGGTAATGCCTTGCTTAGTATTCACGGAAACATTTTTGTAGATATTTTAACAGAGTGACACATTGCTTTCTTCTATGCGTAGCAGAATCGAAAGTCAAACCGATCGAGAACGTAACCACCTCCTTTGGGTGTGGCACAGCGTCGTCAATACCTTCAACTGTCCAGTGATACCGAGAGTCAAACCAGTCACTCCGGGTGTATATCCGCTGGTCAGTATTTGCAATAGGCACCTTAATTCGCGGTATGAATATTATTGCATAGAGTCAAACCGTCGGAGAACATTGCCGATGAGAATAAAGTCAAACCATTTACAGAATATCATACTCTTCGAAAAATTAACACGGTGGATCGAGAGTATAACTTCTGGTACAGAGAAAGCAATTGGAGTCCATTTCAGTGACGGGCACCTTATCTTTCTGTATGGAGTAGAAGATCGAAGGTCAGACCGTTCGAGATTGTTAACACATTCTGTGAAATACGATCCGATAAATAAGTAGCTCCACCTATCTTGCGATTCAGAGTGTCAAACCAGGTAAGCCGAAAGTAAATCCGCATAAGAGTATAAGTAATAAACACCTTCATTTACGGTTTGAATATTGACATAGAGCGTCAAACCGTTTGAGAACGGTACCACCCACTTTTAGAGTCGAACCAATAATTCAATAGCTCCACCTGTCTTGTGAATGTGAATGTTAAAATAGAGCGCCACACCTTGTAAGAAAGTTACTAACTGCTATAAAGTCAAAGGTTTTACAGAGTGCCTTACCGTACGAGAAGCTAAATCGTCGTATTGAGAGTATAGATTGGTGTTTAAGGAAACACATTAGAATACAATTTAGTGACGGCGCCTTATGTTCTTTCGCGAACTAGAAGATCAAGTGTCAAACCTGTGGCCACCGCTTGAAACTTTGCCCCTCCATACACGCTCAGCACTTCGTCACCGACCATAGACCGCCTCACACGCTCAGCACTTCGTCACCGACCATAGACCGCCTCACACGCTCAGCACTTCGTCACCGACCATAGACCGGCTCACACGCTACCGCTGTAGGCACATCATCTTTACGCCATCTTGAATTCGCCACGTTTTCATTGTACATTTTTACATTACGTTTTTAAGTGTTTGTTGTTGAATAAATAAGTTAATTTACATATAATATAATTCACCCGATTCGCGTAATTATTTAAATATAGCCATAACAGCTATAATTGGTGACCCCGACGTGATCTAAGTGGATTACTAAATCGTGTACGTAACGCTGAAATCCACGTGTTTCAAGTGATATGCCCTTACAACACTCTCCCAAGAAAACCATCGAACAGCAACAAGCGAACACATCTCAAGCATCTCCGGTCTTCAGTGAACCAATTGACGAGAAAATGACAACCGTGCAAGATAACACCACCTTACCTATGGGAGACACGTCTGCAGCCTTCGCTTCTGTGGAATCAGTAGCCAACATCAAAATTCCACCATTTTGGAAACATAATCCAGGTTTATGGTTCATACAAATAGAAGCAATGTTCCAAACCAATCGCATCACCAGCGACATAACAAGATATAACCATATAGTTAGTTCATTGGACGCGGAGACAATGAGGGAAGTTGCTGATATACTGAGGAACCCACCAAAGGAAGGCAAGTACCTACAACTAAAATCAGAAATAATCAGAAGATTCTCTGATTCCGCAGATCAACAAATTGCACAAGGCACTAGCTGAAGTACAACTAGGCGACAAGAAACCAAGCCAGTTGTTACGACAGTTACAGTCTCTAACTGGTAATCGAGCATCGGAGGACGTGATTCGAATCAGATGGTTAGCATTATTACCACCAAGCATTGTACGTTGCTTAAAAATTCTACGGGCAGCAACACTGAACGAGCAGGCACAATTGGCAGATGAATTAATGGAAAACCATTCCGCTCCGTTCATCATGGCAACAAACTCAACAGACAACCGCCCTGTCTCACCAAACCATCGATTCACTGACGCGGTGTTAACAAACCTGGCACAGGACATGTCAGCCATGAGACTAGCAATGAATGATCTCGTTGCCAGAATTGAAGAACTGACACGAACCGTAAGTCATAGAGATTCACATACTCCATATCGAGGTAGAAGCAGACAGCGCTCACACAGCAGAGAATTCCCACCATCAACGGGTAGTGAATGCTTCTATCACCGCAAATACGGTGCAAAAGCAAAACATTGCACACCTCCTTGCACATATAATACAATTAACAAACAGTGAAACTAGCAACGCTGCCACATGTTCATGCGGTAACCAAAGGCAGCGTGGCAAGTACCGCAATCAACTCTGAGGATAGAAGACTACACCTACACGACAAGAAGACCCAACAACGATACCTTATTGATTCTGGATCAGTCGTCTCACTACTGCCGGTACGTCTATTCAAAACTCGGTCTAGAAACACTAATTTAACCCTGTTTGCAGCAAATTCTACGCCGATTCCTACTTACGGTTTGCATACAGGCGACGTTGACCTTGGACTGAGACGTAAATTTCGATGGCCATTTATTATAGCCGACGTCCCAGAATCCATCCTTGGGGCTGATTTTCTCACACAATATAACCTTCTGATCGACTTAAAGAACCAACAACTGATAGACTCCATAACTGGATACACAACAAGAGGGCGAATAATCAGAACTAATGTACACAGCATAACCACAATCAGCAAAACTATGACATACGCTGATTTACTATCCAAATACATCACAATAACGCAACCGAGACATTTTTCACCAGACCAAAAAAGTGCTTTCAGTCATACGATCGTCACTACTGGACCACCAGTGACAGAACGTCCACGCAAATTGTTTGGGGAAAAAGCAGCAGCAGCCAGAACGGAAATCCAACGACTCCTGGACAACGGAGTGATCCAACCATCTAGCAGTTCATGGGCAGGTCCAATTCACTTAACCAAAAAAAAAAGACAACACATACCGTCTTTGTGGTGATTATCGCAAACTCAATAGTATAACCATTCCTGACAAATATTCACCACCATTGATCCAGAGTCTATTTTTGATTCTCCATGGGAAGAAGATATTTTCCACTTTAGATTTGGAAAGAGCTTATAACCAGATACCAGTAGACAAGGACAGCATCCAAAAAACCGCAATCACGACTCCATGGGGCTTATATGAATACGTTGGAATGCCACTTGGCTTGAAAAATGCAACACAAACTTTCCAGAGATACATTGACTACATATTTCGTGGCCTGGATTTCGTCTTTGCATACATAGATGACATTATTGTGATGTCAGAAGACGAGAAACAGCATAGAGATCATCTACAACAAGTCTTCACACGATTATCAAATCATAAACTTTCCATCAATGTAAATAAATGTACTTTTGGACAAAAACAGGTATCAGTCCTCGGGTACCAGATCAGCGGCGAAGGTTATCATCCAAATCCTGAGAAAGTGAAGGCCATCGACGAATATCCACTTCCATCAACAGTTATGGAACTACGGAAGTTTCTTGGAATGTTCAATTACTACCGTCCATGCATCAAAAACGCAGCTCAAATACAGTTACCTCTCACTGCTTATCTTAAAAACTCAAAAAAAAAAAAGACAAAACTCCTATCGACTGGACAGAATACTCAAAACAATCCTTTTATCAATGCAAAGAAGTCCTTTCAACAGTAGCACTTACCACCTATCCAACTCACAACGCATTTCTACAACTGACGACAGACGCTTCGACAAATGCTATCGGTTCAACACTTGAACAACAGGAACATGACAAAAAATGGAAACCGATAGGGTTTTTCTCACGAAAAATGACAGAGACTGAGACAAGATATAGTACTTATGACAGAGAACTTCTAGCAATTTTCGCCAGCATAAAATATTTCAAACACCTTCTGGAAGGGCGACAATTTACCATGAGGACAGACCACAAACCACTGACTTAAGCCTTCACACAAAAATTAGAAAAAGCACCAGAACGCCAACTGAGACAACTAGACTACATTTCACAATTTACAACGGACATAGTTTACGTAAAAGGTGAAGACAATGTAGCAGCAGACACTCTTTCTAGAATCAATACAATTAAGGTGCCAACAAAACTAGACGCACACACAATACAGCTACATCAACAAGAAGATAATGAACTTCGGGAACTTCTAAAAAATAATAGTTCATCATTACAATTGAACGAGCTCAAACTAGAAGACGCAAACATTTACTGTGACATTTCGACAGGAACAGTCCGACCATACCTTCATCTCGCACTGCGTAAAACAGCTTTTCACGTCATCCACGGGCTCTCACATCCAAGTAGGAATATTACATCACGCCAAGTACGGAAAAAATTTGTATGGCCAGGCATTAAAAAGGACATCACCACTTGGGCCAGAGAATGTATACCTTGTCAGCTTTCCAAAGTACAACGACATACACGTATTCAACCACAGCATATTGACGTACCAGATGATCGCTTCAAACACATACACTTAGACATCATCATGCTACCTGAACATAAAGGTTTCAAATATTGTTTGACCATCATCGACCGTTTCTCCAGATGGCCAGTCGCAATCCCTTTGAAAGATATCACCGCAGATACAGTCATCACAGCTTTATTCGATCATTGGATTGCATACTATGGCACACCAACAACAATTACAACTGACCAAGGTTCACAATTTGAGTCAACCTTGTTCCAAGCTTTCATTAGATTCATTGGATGCAATAAACAAAGAACAACACCATATCATCCACAATCAAATGGCATGATTGAACGATGGCACCGTACCTTAAAATCTGCATTAATGTGTTCACCTAAACCATGGACAGAGATACTCTCTACAGTACTACTTGGATTGCGCACAAGCTACAAAGATGACATTCAAGCCTCACCAGCAGAATTGTTATATGGAACAACACTACATATACCAGGAGAATTTTTCATTAACAGCGATTTTCCAGCTGAACCAACATTTTTTTGGAGAAACATCGCGAATATATGAGGAGATTAAGACCAATACCAACAGCTCATCACGTAAAGTCAAGAATATTTATTCCAAAAGATCTCCACACGTGTAGTCACGCATTCTTAAGATCTGACCACGTGAAAACACCATTAGAACAACCATACAGAGGACCATATAAAATCACGAACAGAACTTCAGACTCAACCTTTGAATTGGACATCGACGGCACATTAAAAAGTATCAACATTGATAAATTGAAAACAGCATATATATCCAAGACAGACGAAGACATCGGCTCGGAACCTACACAGACTGATCAAGTTCCTGAGCATAATTGGAGTTCCACACCAAACATACCCACCAAAACATACGCAAGAAGGAAAGTCTCTTTCAAACTCCCGCTGAAACAGACTTAGTGGGAGTACTGTGGCCACCGCTTGAAACTTTGCCCCTCCATACACGCTCAGCACTTCGTCACCGACTATAGGCCGCCTCACACGCTCAGCACTTCGTCACCGACCATAGACCGGCTCACTCGCTACCGCAGTAGGCACATCATCTTTACGCCATCTTGAATTCGCCACGTTTTCATTGTAGATTTTTACATTACGTTTTTAAGTGTTTGTTGTTGAATAAATAAGTTAAATTACATATAATATAATTCACCCGATTCACGTAATTATTTAAATATAGCCATAACAGCTATAAACCGTTAGAGAGAGGTACCATCATCTGTGGTAGGCGATCAGATAAGTCCATAGCATCACCTATACTGTGATTACGAAAGTCGAACCAGGTATTCTGAGCGCAAATCCGCTGTACAGTAATGGCGTTATACGCCATACCTCCAGGTATAAATATTAAAGTGCAGCGTGAAACCGTTGCAGAACTCATCAATTTGGCATAGAGTCGAACTTTTTACCGCAGGACTTACCTTCCGTGATACCATCCCGCTGTTGCGATTGACTTGATTAGTGTTCACCGGAATATATTAATAGACATTTTGGTACACAGACACCATATTTGCATGTATGAACAGGATGATCGAGGGTCAAACGGTGCGAGAACTTTACCACCTTATACTGTAGTCCAATTGCTAAATTTGTAGATTCTCATATCCTGCCATTCCGAGAGTCAGATTACGTATTCCCGGAGTGAATCCACAGAACAGTATTACCAATAGTCGCCATAATTCACTATACGAATATTAAAGTGGATTGTCAAATCTTTGTCGAACGTACACATTGGCATATCGTCAAACTTTTTACAGAGGACCATACCATTCCGATACCCTAATCTGCTGTATCAATGGTCTAAATTCGTGCTCAAGCAAGCAACCTCATATTCTGTATCGTGACGGGCAACGTCTTTTCATGTATGAATAAGAAGATCGATATGCTTGCTCTTCCAGGACGATACAGCTATCTGTTTGATTCGCACAACTAAGTCAATAGCTTCACCTAGCCTATGATTACTAGCTACGAACCAGGTAATCCGGGAGAAAATCCGCTGGACAGGATCGGGAATGAACAACTTAATTGTAGGTTTGAATATTAACTCATAACGCCAACACGACGCAGAACGTTATCTACTGGTATGAAGTAATTCTTCTCACCGAGTACCATACATTGAGAACACATAACCCGCTGTAGACAGTGCCCTACTTATTGTTCTCGGAAGCAAATAAGTAGACAGTATAGAAGAAGCGCTCGATATTTTCATATATGTACAAAATAATCGACTGTCAAACGGTTCGAGGACGGTCTCGTTTTCCATGAGAGTCGAATGGAAATGTTTGTGGCTTCACCTATCCTGTCTTTCCGATAGCCGAGCCAGGTATTCCGGGAGTCAATCCGCTGAATATTATTGGCAATTGACTCTATAATTCACGGTTAGAATAGGTTTGTAGAGCGTCAAGCGGCTTTAGTGCGTTACCAATTGGTAATGAATAACTTCCTGTCCAGAGAAATACA
Source organism: Lasioglossum baleicum (assembly GCF_051020765.1). Classification (NCBI taxonomy): domain Eukaryota; kingdom Metazoa; phylum Arthropoda; class Insecta; order Hymenoptera; family Halictidae; genus Lasioglossum; species Lasioglossum baleicum. The sequence goes on along the minus strand of NW_027469414.1, from coordinate 80,306 downwards.
TTAGTATACATTTTAGAGAACGGCACCATAATTTTTTGCATGAATTAGAAGATCGGAGTTCAAAAGGAACCAGAGTTTTACCACGTTCGCTGAGAGTCGAATGACTGTGTCAGTAGCTCCACCTATGCTGAGATTCCGAGAGACAAACCAGGTATTCCGCGACTTATCCCGCAGTACATTATTGGAGTTAGACACACTACTTCACTATGTAATTATTAAGGGACAGAGATAAACCATTGTAAAACGCTACGTATTGCTATACAGTCAAACATTTCACCGAAGGCCTTACCTTGCGAGAACCTATTCCACTTAATCGAGAGTATAACTTCGTGTTCAGTGAACCAAATTAGTACACACTTAATTGGCGGGTACACTAATTCATGTTTAAATTAGAAGATCGAGGGACAAACCGATGGATAACGATACCACCTTCTTTATCTGTCGAACGGCTAAGTGAATAACATCACCTATCCTGTGATTCCGAGAGGCATACCAGATATGCCAGGAGTATATCCGCTCAGCAGAATTAACAATGGACCCCTTATTCGTCGGTTTGATTATTAACGCATAGCGCGTTTGAGAGCGTTACCAATTTGAATAATAGCAAACCTTTCACCCAAGGCCACACCATCCCCGAAGCTCATCCGTGTCATCTCGATTATAACTTCGTGTTTAGAGAATCAAATTGTTATTGCTTTCAGTCACGGTCACCTTAAATTCATGTGTGAAAACGGAGATCGAGTGTCAAACCGTTCGAGATAGTTACCACCTTCGTTGCGATTCGAACGGCTAAGTCATTAGCTGCACCTGTCATGTGATTCCGAAAGTCAAAGCAAGAATTCCGGCAGCAAATCCGCTGTACTGCATTGACATCGTACAGCATATTTCATGGTATAAATGTTAAGGCAGACCGTCAAACAGTTATAGGACGTTACCTATTCGTATAGATTCATGCCTCTTACCGAAGGTCTTACATTCCGAGAACATAGCCCACAGTATCGAGAGAATGACTACCTGGATATAGAAATACATAAGAATATATTTAAGTGATAGACACAGGAATTTCATATATGAAATAGAAGGCTGACTGTCTAACCGTGCATGAACGTTACCCGCATCCTTGAGAGTCCAAGGGCTAAGTCAATATGTTCCCATATCCTTTGATTGCGAGAGTGAAACCAGGTATTCTGAGAGTAAATCCACTGAACAGTATTGGTAATAGACACATTATTTCTCGCTATGAACATTAACGTAGAGCGTCACAGGGAGATCATAACCAATTTGTATGTGGTCATCAGTATTACCGAAGCCTTTACCATCCGAGGAGCTAACCCACTGCATCGAGATCATATCTTCGTCTATAGAGACACATATTGTTATACAATTTAGTGGGGACACCACATTTTCATGTATCAATTAGATGATCGAAGGTCAAATATTCCGAGAACCTTACCACCCACTCTGAGATTCGAACGGCCATATCAATAGCCTCACCTATCCACTGATTCGTAGAGACAAACCAGCTATTCCTGCACTAAAGCCGCTGAACACGATTGCCAGTAGACACCTGAATTCACGGAACGAATAGTACAGTCTATCGTCAAGCCGTTGTTGAACATTCCATTTATGTGTAGGGTCAAACTTCTTACAGATTGCCTTACCCTCAGAGAAACTAACCCTCTCGATCGGCAGTATAACACCGCGTTCAGAGGTACGAACTAGTACACATTTTAGTAACGAGCATCATAATTTCATGTAAGAGTTAGAAGGTCGTGTGTCAAACCGTTCGATAACGTTGCCACCTTCTGTGATTGACGAGCGGATAAGTCAGTGGCTTCACCTATCCAGTAATTCGGAGAGTATAACCAGGTATTCCGGGAGAAAACATGCCGAACAGTATTGACAATAGGCACCTTAGTTTTCGGTATAAATAGTAACATAGGGATTCGAACCATCGTCGAACTCGGCATATGCTAGAACTTTGTACCGGATACCTTACCCTCCAGGAACACAACCACCTGTAGCAACTGTCTTGCTTAGTGTTCAGGGAAAAAAATTAGTAGACTCTTTAGAAGACGAACACTTTAATTACCTGTATCAATAGGAAGATCGAGGGTCAAATCGTCCGAGGACGTACTACCTCTTTTGACAGTCGCATGTATTAGGCAAAGGCGTCACCTTCCCTGCGATTTTGGGAGATAAGCCATGTACTCCGGGAGAAATTCCACTGATCAGTATTGGCAATAGACACCATAATTCGCGGTATGAATGTTAAAGTAGAGCCCCAAACCGAAGGAGAACTTTACCAATTGGTATGACGATAAACTTCTTACCGGGGACCTTACTTTCGGCGAACCAAACCCGCTGTATCGAGGGTATAACATCGTGTTCGGAGAAATAAATTGGAATACATTTTAATGACGGGAACCTTAGTTTCACGTATGAATTTGATGCTCAAAGGTCAATACTTTCGAGAACGTTACCACCTTCCTTGAGGGTCGAGCGTCTTAGTCAGTATCCACAACTATCATGCGGTTCCGAGGATCTGGCCAGATGTACCCTGAATCCCCTGAATGATATTGGCAGTAGATATCTTAATTCTCGTCATGAGTATTAAGGAACGAAGTCAAATCGTCGGAGAAAAACACCAATTTTTATAAAGTTATTCTTCTTACTGATCGCGTTACCTTCCAAGTACCAAATCCGTTGTTGCAAATGCCATGCTTAGTGCTCACAGAGTCAAATTACTAGATATTTTTGCAGACGGATACCTTATTTCTGTGTAAGAATAGCATAATCAAGAGTCAAATCATCCGAGAACGTTACTACTTTCCTTGATAATCGCAGACCTACGTCAATAGCATCATCCATTCTTTGATTCCGAGACTCAAACCAAGTACTCCGAGAGTAAACTCCCAGCGCAGTATCGGCAAGAGACACCTTAATTCACTGTTTGAATATTAAAGCAGAGCGTGAAACCGCATGAGAATGATACCAGTTTGTATAAAGTCAAACCATGTACCGAGGACGTTACCATCCGAGGAAGTATGCCGCTGTATAGAGAGTATAAGTTAGTGCTCACAGAAAGAAATTAGTGTTCACTTCAGTGACAGGTACCTTAACTTTATCTATGAATGAGGATATCGAGTGTCAAACCGTTCGTGAAAGTTAGCACCTTCCTTCAGAGTCGAACTGCTAAGTCACTAGCTTCGCCTATCTTGCTATTGCGATAGTCAAACCAGGTATTCCGGTAGACACTCCGCAGTACACTATTGGCAATGTACACCTTAATTTACGGTTTGAATGATAAAGGACAGAGTCTAATCCTTGTAGAGCGTTACTTATTCGTATAATGTCAGAAGTCTTACGGCTGCCATTACCCTCCGAGAACCTAGCACTCTGTATATAGAGTATAACTCCGTGTTCAGAGAATGATGTTTGTATTCATTTCAGTGACGGAAATTTTAACTTCACGTTTGTATCAGAAGGTCCAGGGTCAAACCCTGCAAAAAGGTTTGCAAATACTTCTTTAAGAGGCGTTCGGATAAGTCTGTAGCTTCACCTATGTTTGGATTCCGAGCGTCGAACTAGTTATTCCGGGTGTAAATCCGCTGTACAGTGTTGGCATTTGAAACCCTATTTCACGATATATATACTACAGTACAGTGTCAAACCGTTGATGAATGATGCTTATTGGCACAGAGGCAAACTTTATTCCGAAGGCCTTACCTTCCGAGAAGGTATCCAGCTGTATCGAGAGAAGAACTTCGTTGTCAGAAAAGCAAGTTCGTATTCATTTTAGTGACGGCCACATTAGTATCATGTGTGAATTCGATGATGCAGGGAAAAACGGTTCTAGAATGAGACCACCATCCTTGAAATTGGAACAGCTAACAGAATAGCTTATTTGACAGACTAGCGGACAAGTGAGTTGCTTCAGCTATCCTGTGTCTCCGAAAGAGACACCGTTAATTCCAGCAGTAAATACGCTCAACAGTTATAGCATTACACACCGTAATTCCCGCTATGAACAATAAAGTAGAAAGTCAAGCCGCGGAAGTACGTTACGTATTTGTATGGAGTCAAACTATTTCCCGTAGGCCGAACCTCCCGAGATGCTAACACGCTGTATCGAGCGTATAACATCGTGTTCAGTGGAACAAACTACAATACATTCTAATGGCGGGAATCTTAACCTCATGTATGAATTGGAAAATCGAGAGTCAAACCGTTACCACCTCCTTTGCAAATCGAACGGCTACGTCAACAGCTTCAGCCACCCTATGATTCCGAGCATCAATTGAAGTATTCCGGGAGTAAATCTGCTGCACAGTATTGGCATTGGACACTCTATTTCACGGTTTAAATATTAAAGTAGAGCGCCAATCCTTTTGCGAGCGTTACCAGTTGTTGTAAAATTAAACGTTTTACCGAATGCCGTAGCTTCCGCGAAATTCAGCCGCATCACCGAGCGTATAACTTTGTGATCAGAGGATCAGATTGCTAAACATGTCAGTGACGGAGACATTAAATTCAATATGAATAACTAGAACTCGGGTGAAACCATTCGAGAATGTTACCACTTTCTTTGAGAGCCGAACGGATAAGGGAATAGCTCCACCATCCTGTGACTTCTGGAGCCATAGCAGGTAATCCTAGAGTGAATCCGCTGAAGATTGTTGGTAACAGATAACTTAATTCTCGAAGGGAATATTAAAATAGAGCGTCAAACCCTTTGAGAACGTTAGCACCACCTTTGAGAGTAGGACATCAAGTTCAATAGCTTCGCCAATCCTGTGATTCTGAGAGACATGTAATGTAGTCGGGGAGTATATCCCCCAAGCAGTATTGGCAATAGGCACCTTAGATCACGGAATGAATCCTAAAGTAGAGCGTCAAACTGTTTGAGGGCGTTATCAATGGGTATAAAGTCAAACGTTTTACTGAAACCTTACCTCCCGTGAACCAATCCCTCCGTTTCGAGAGTATAATTGCTTGTTCGGGGAAAGGCATTACTATACACTTTAGTGGCGGATACGGTAATTATATGTAGAGATTATGAGATCGACGGTCAAAACCTTCCAGAATGTTACCACATTCTTTGAGAGCGGTACAGCTAACTCATTAGCTTCATATATCGTCTGATTGCGAAAGTCAAGCAACTCATTCCGGGTGTAAATGCACTGTACAATATTGGCAATGAACACATCAATTCACAGTTCGAATATTAAAGCACGCCGTCAAACCGACGATGAACTTTACCAATTTGAGTAAAGTCATTCTCCTTCCCGCATACCTAACCTTCTGAGAAGCTAACCCGCTGGATTGAGAGCATAACGTTGTGTTCAGCGAAGGAATTCATATACATATTTGATGCCGGCACCATAATTTCATGTATGAATTATATGGTCGAACGTCCAACAGTTCGGGAACGTTGCCACCTTTTTTTAGAGTCGCACGACTGAGTCAATAGCTTCATGTATCCTGTGATTTCAAGAGTCGGCCCTGGTATTCCTGGAGCAAATCCACAGAACAGAGTTGGGAAGTACACCTTAGTGCACGGTTCGAATATTAAAGCAGTGCGCAAAACCGTTGAAGAACGTTACCTATTCGTATAGAATCAAGCATTTTCCCGAATGCCTTACCTCCAGATTAGTCCAACCAGCTGTAGCGAGTGCCTCGCTTAGTGTTCATGGAAGCATATAAGTTGACATATTAGAGGCGCTCACCTTAATTTCATTTATGAATTAGGACACCGATGGTCAATCCGTTCGAGAACGCCACCACCTTATTTGTGAATCGAACCGCTTAAATAATACGTTCACCAATCCTATGATTCCGAGAGTCAAACCAGGTATTTCGGGCGAAAATACGCAGACCATTAATGGCCACAGACATCTTACTTCACGGATTTAATTGTAATGTAGGGCGACAATCGGTTTGAGAGCGTTACCTATTCGCATGGACTAAATCTTTTTACCGAAGACCTGACCTACCAAGAAGCCCAACCCGTTGTGGGGAGAAACATGCTTAGTATTCACGGAAACAAATTATCAGAAAATTCAGCCGACAGACTCCGTAATACCATGTATCAATAAAAAAATCCAGGGTCAAACTATCCGAGAACGTTAGCACCTTCTTCGAGAGTATAACTGCGATGTCAATGGCCTCACCTATCCTGTAATTCCGGTTATCAAACCAGGATTTCCGGGAGTTAATCCGCTTAGCAGTACAGGCAATAAACACCTTAAATCAAGGTATGAATATTAAGGTAGAGATTAAATCCGCCGGAGAACATTATTAATTGACATAAAGTCCTACTTTTTACCGAATACACTACCTTCCTGGATCATATCCCGCTGTAGCGAGTGTCATGCAGAGTGCTGATGGAAACAAATTAGTAGATATTATAGCAGGAGCACCTCTTATTTTCTTATATGAAAGAGAAGATCGGAAGGATAACCGTTCCAGAACGTTACCACCTCCATTCAGAGATGCATATCTAAGAAAATAGCTTCCCCTATTCTGTGCTTCCAAGAGTCACACTAGGTATATCAGGAGTAAATCCGCTGTACAGTAATGTCAATGGATACCGTAATTCGCAGTTTGTGTGTGAATCTACAGCGTCGAAACGTTTGAAAGCATTACCTATTGGTATAAGGTCATAGTCCTTCCCGGATACCTTACCTTCCGAGAACATAGCCAGCTGCAGCCTGTGTATAACATCGTGTTCACAGAATCAAATTTGAAGACATTTTAACACACGCACACATTAATTTCATGTATCAATAGAATGGTCGATGATGAAACCGTCGGAGAAAGATACCTCCTTCTTCTAGAGCCGCACTACTATGAAAATCGCTTCACCTATCCTGTGATTCCGAGAGGCAAACCACGTAATCCAAGAATAAGTCCGCTGAATGGTATTGGCAATTGACAACTTAATTCACGGTTTGAATATTAAAGTAGATAGTCAATCAATTCGAGAACGTTTCCGACTGGTACAAATTCAAACGTTTTACCTAGTAACATATCTTCCTTTAACCAACACCTAACTAGCGATTGTCTACCTTAGTTCTGAAGAAAACAGATTGCTAGATATTTTCGCTAACGATCATCATAATTGCGTATACGAATAGGAAAATCCGGAGTCAATGCGTTCGAGAACGATACCATCTTCTTTAAAAACCGAGCGGCTAAGTCAATGGTTTCACGTATCTTGTTATCCGTTGGTCATTCCAGCCAATTCGGGAATCAATCCTTCATGCATTATTACCAATGGACATCTTAATTCACGGTACAAATATTGATGTCGAGAGTGAAACCCTTCGAAAACGATAGCACTTGCTATGTAGTCGAAGCTTACATAGAAGATCATCCCTTCTGAGAAACAGCGTCCGCTGTAGCGAGAGTAGAATATCGTGCACAGAGATACAAATGAGTATACATTTTAGTGACGGCATCTTAAATTCATGTATAAATTAGTATATAGATGATCAAATCGTTCGTGAACGTTACCACCCTCTTTAAGAGTAGGACAGCTAGTTCAATAGCTTCCCCAATCGTGCGATTCTGAAAGTCAATCTTGGTAATCTGGGACTAAATCGGCTGAACAGTATGGGCGATAGACACACAATTTCACGGTATATGTACTACAGTGCAGAGTCAAACCGTTGCTGGACGATAGTTATTGGTATAGAACGAATAGGAAATGGTCTTCGACGGCTTGTCGGCCTGCTTTAATATTCTAACCGTGTATAGAGGTGTCTATTGCAAATAGTTTTCAGCAGGCTTATTCCCGGAATACCAGGCTTGACGCTCTGAATCACAGGATAGGTGAAGCTATTGACTTAGCAGTTCGAATCCCAAGGATAGTGGTAATGTACGCGAACGGTTTGACACCAAATTTTCTAATTCATACATGAAATTAAGGTGCCCGGCGCTGAAATGAGAACTGATTTCTTTCTACCAACACGAAGTTATACTCTCTATGTAGCGGATTAGGTTCATGGAGGGTAAGGTCTTAACTAAAACTTTTGACATTATATCAATAGGTATCGTTCTACAAGGGGTAGGCTCTGGACCTTAACATTCATACCGTGAATTAAGATATCAATTGCCAATTGTGTACAGTTTGTTGACTCTCGGAATGCCTGATTTGTTCTTCAGGATCTCAGGACAGGTGAAACTACTGACACACCCGTTCGACTTTCGAAGAAGGTGATAACGATCCTGAATGGATTGACCTACGATATTCTAGTTCATACATGAAACTAAGGTTGTCGTCATTAAAATGTATACTAATTTGTTTCTCAGAACACGAAGTTATACTCTCGATACGGCGGGTTAGCTTCACGGGCGGTTTTGCTTTCGGTACAATGTTTGACTTTGTAGGATTTGGTGACGTTCTCAAACGGTATGACACTCCACTATAGAATTCATACAGCGAATTAAGGTCTCTATTGCCCATAATGTTCAACGGATTTACTCCCGGAATATCAGGTTTGCCTCTCCGAAACACAGGATGGGTGAAGCAACAGAGTTAGCTGCTCCAATATCGATGAAGGTGGTAACGGTATCGAACTGATGTAGTCTCGATCTTCTAATTCCTACATGACGTTAAGGGGCCCGTCACTGAAATGTATGCTAATTCTTTTTCGAATTCATTTTCCGAAGACGAATGTATACTCTCGATGTAGCGGGTGGGGTTCGATAAAGGTAAGCCCTTCAATAAACTTTTGACTTCATACCAATTGGTAACGCTTTCAAATGGTTTGACGCACTTCTTTGGTGTTCAAACCGTGATCTATGGTGTCTATTGCCAAAACTGTTCAGCGGATTTCCTCTGGGAGTACCTGGACTGGCTGTCGGAGTAACTAGAAAGGTGTAGCTATTGATCTAGTAGTTCGATTCAAGAAGATGGTGGTACCGTTGCGAACGGTTTGACGCACGCTTTTCTACTTCGAACTTGAAATTAATGCGCACGTCACTAAAATGTATACTAATTTGTTTCCTTGGACTCGAAATTATTATCCCGATGCAGCGTATTACATTCTCGGAAGGTAACGCCGTCGGTAAAAGGAGTGACTCTATATCAACAAGTATCGTTCAACAACGGTTTGGATCTGCACTATAGTATATGCACCGTGAAATAGGGTGTCTATTATGAATACTGTACAACGTATTTACTCCTGGAATACCAGGCCAGGCCATCGGAATCACAGGATATGTGGAGCTATTGACTTAGTCGTTCTTATCTCAAAGAATGATGTAACATTCTCGAACGGCTCGACGCTCGAGCATCCAATTCATAATTTAAATTAAGTTGCCGTACACTAAAACGAATACTAATTCGTCCCTCTGAGCACGGTGTTATACTCTGGATACAGCTGTATAGTTTCTAGGAGGGCAAGGCATTCCGTAAGAAGTTTGTCCCTACACCAATACGCAATGATATACAACGGTTTAACGCTCTACTGTAATATTCAAACCGTGAAGAAAGGTGCCCATTGGCAAAACTCTTCATCGTATTTACTCTGGGATTACCTGGTTTGGATTTCGGAAATACTGGATCGGTGTTGCCACTGACATATGCGTTCGACTATGAAAGTTGGCGCTAACATTCTCGACCGGTTTGACCATCGGTGTTCTAATCAATACATGAAGTTAACGAGCCCGTTGTTTCAGAACGTTTCCAGTTGCTATAAAGTCGAACGTTTTACCGAATGTCTTACCGCCAGCGGATCTAACCCGCCGTACTGATAGTATAGCTACCTGTTTAGGAATACACATTAGTATGCAATTTTCTGACCTCACCTTAAATTCATTTATGAATTAGAAGGTCGAGTGCCAAACACTTCCAGATCGTTACCACCTTCTTTTAGATTCGGACAGTTAAGTCTATAGCTTTACATATTTTGTGTCTCTGAGAGCCAAATCTGCAATTCCAGACGTAAATCCGCAGACGAGTATTGGCTTTGTCGCCTTAATTAACGTTTTGAAGATTAAAGTAGAGTATCAAATCATTGTAGAACGTTGCGTATTCGTACAGAGTCATCCTTTTTTCCGAAGACCCTATATTCCGAGAAGTCTAGCCCGCTGTAGGGAGAGTATTGCTCAGTGGTCGCGGAACGGAATTAGTAGATATTTTACCAGACGGACAGCTCATTTTCATGTATGAATAGCAAAATCGAGAGTCTAGCCGATCGGGATCGGTAACACCATCTTTGCAAGTCGCACAGCTATGTCAATATCATACCCTATCCTGAGATTCCGAATCGTAGTCAAGGAATCCCTGGGGTAAATGCGCTGATCTGTAATGGCAAAAGACACCTTAATTGACTATATAAATATTAAATTGCAGTGTCAAACCGTTGTATAACGTTACAAATTGGTATGAACACATCCGCTTTATTGGAGGCCGCACCTTCCGCTAAGCTAACCCGCTGTATGTAGTGTATAGCTTCGCGCTCAAAGAAATGCATTAGTATACACTTTAGGGTTGGGCGTCCTAATTTCATGCTGGCTTAGAATACCGAGGGTCCAACCGTTCTAGAACGTTACCACCTACTTTGAGTAACGAACGACTATGCCAATAGCTTCACCTATTCTATGATTCCGAGAGTCAAATCAGACATTCCGCGGGTAAATCCGCAGTACAGTACTGACATTAGACAACCTAATTCACGGAATATATTATATAATGCAGAGTCAAACCGTTGTTGTACGATAATTATTGGTATAGGGTCAAGTTTTTTTCCGAAGGCCTTTCCTTCCGAAAAGATAACACGCTGCATTGAGGGTATTACCTCTTATTCTGAGAAGCTAATTAGTAGAGTCACAAGTGGCAGCTACACTAAATTCATGTATAAATTAGTAGATCAGGGGTCAAAGCGATGGATAACGATACCACCATCTTTGACAGTCGATCGGCTAAGTCAATAACATCACCTACCCCGTGATACCGAAAGTCATCAGCTATTCCGGGGGTATATCCGCTCAAAAGTATTGGCAATAGACATTCTCATTGACTGTTCGAATATTTAAGTTGGGCGCCATACCGTTCTAGATCGTTACCTATTCGTATACAGTCTAACTCATTTCCGCAGGCCTTACCTTCCGAGAAGGTATCCCGCCATATTGTGGGTATTACTAAGTGTTCCGAGAAGCAAATTTGTGATTATTATAGTGACGGGCACCTTAACGTTATGCATGAATTAGAAGAACGTGTGACAAGGAGTTCGAGATATTTACCGCCCTCTTTGATGTTCGAACGGCTATGTCAATAGCTATACCTATCCTGCGATTCTGTGAGTCATGCCCGGTAATGCGGAATAAATCCGCTGACAGTTATTGGCAATTGACAGCCGAATTCTCGATATGAATATTATTGTAGGGAGTCAAACCGTCGGAGAACATTTAAAATTCGAACAAAATTATTCATTTTACCGAATACCAGACCTTAAGAGAACCTAATCCGCTGTAGTGGGTGTCTCACTTATTATTCACGGAGCCAAATGAGTAGAGTTATTTGAAGTCGTACAGAACATATTTGTGTACAAATATCTAAATCGAAGGACATACCGTTCGAGAATGGAGCCAGCTTCGTTAAGTGTCGAACGGCCAAATCAATAGCTTGACCTATGTTGTGATTCCGTGAGCCAAAATAGGAATTCCGGGTGTAAATCTGCTGACCGGTATTGGTAATAGTCGCCGTAATTAACGGTTAGGGTATTGATTTAGAGCGACAAACCGTTTAGGAACGTTTCCAATTGGCATAAAGTCAAACGTTTTATTTACATCCAGACGGTTCGGAGGCATGATGCGCTGTATCGAGAGTAAAACAAAGTTTTCAGAGGAACAAATGAGAATCCATTTCTTTTTTTTTGCGGACACATTAATTTCGTGAAAGAAATAGAAGATCGATATTCAAACGGATCGAGATCGATAACACCTTCTGTGAGAGATGATCGGCTAAGTTAATAGCTTCATCTATCCTGTGAATCCGATAGTAATACCACGTTTTCCAGGAATAATCCGCTGAACAGTATTGACAATAGGTAGCTTATTTCACGATTTGAATATTACAGTAGTGCGTCAAACCGTTTCAGAGCGTTACCAATTCCGATATCGTCAAAGGGTTTACGGAAGAACGTACCCTCCGAAAAACTACGTCACAGTATCGGGAGTACATCATCAAATTTAGAGGTACGAATTATTATACAGCTTGGTGACGAGCATCTTAATTTGATGCATGAATTGGGAGGTCGTATTACAAACGGTTCGAGAACGTTACGACCTTGTGTGAGTGTCGAAACGCTAATTCATTAGCTTCACCTATCCTGCTATTCCGAGAAGCAAATCAGTCACTGCAGGAGTAAATCCGCTGATTTATGTAGACAACTGGCACCATATTTCACAGTATGAACTTTAATGTCCAGATTCAATCTGTCGGAGGTCATTGTCAATTTGTATAGAGTCACTCTTTTTACTGGAGTCCTTATCTTCCGAGAACGTATCTCGCTGAACCGAAATAATAATTACGTGTGCAAGGAGACAAATTATTACGCATTTTAGTGACGTACACCTTAATTTCATGCACCAATAAGAACAGCTTCCGAGAAATCGTTCCACAACGTTACCACTTTCTTCTAGAACCGAATTTGAGGATCAATAGCTATATCTATTCTGATATTCCGACGGTCTACCATGGTATTCCGGGTGTCAAGCCGGTGTATACTACTGGCAACGGACATCTGTATGAATATTAAGGTAGAGTGCCAAACCTTTGTTGAGCTTTACCCATTCGTGTAGAGACAAACGTTTCACCGAGGGCCTTACCTTCCGCAATCCTCATCGGCTTCATTGAGAGAATAAGTTCGTGTTCAGAGAAAGATATTCGTATTCATTTCAGTGAATGGCATCTTAGACTGATGTATGAATTACGAGAGCGATGGTGAATCCTGTCGAGATCGTTACGACTCTCTTTGAGAGCCGAAAAGATAAGTCAATAGCTCCACCTATCTTGTGATTCCGAGAGTCAAACCAGGTAATCCGAGAGTACGTACGCTGAAGAGTATTGGCAAATGCCACCTTATTTCACGGTATGAATATTAATGTAGATGGTCAATCCGTCGACGATCATTTCCAATTGGTATAGCTTCATACACCTTACCGGACACCTTACATACCGAGAACATAACCTGCTGCAGCGTGGGGGTAACATAGTGTTCAGAGAAACATATTAGTATACATCTTATTGACGGGCACCTTATTATCATATATGAGTCCAAAAATCATGAGTAACACCGTTGGAGAACGTTACCACATTCTTCATGGGTCGAACAGCTAAATTAACAGCTTCACTTATCCTGCTATTCCAAGAGTCAAACCATGTATTCCGCGTCTAAACCCGATGTACAGTATTGGCATTAGACATGCAATTTCATGGTATATGTATTTAAGATCAGAGTCAAACCTTTGTAAAACGTTCACATATGCAGTATAGTCAAACCTTTTTCCGAATGCCACGCTATCCGAGAAGGTAACTCACTGTTTCCAGATTATATCTTCGTCTTCAGAGAAGCAAACTAGTATACATTTTAGAGACTGGTACATTAATTTCATGTAGGGATGAGAATATCAATGGTCAAACAGGTCGGGAACGTTACCGCCTTTCTTGAGAGCCGAAATAGCTACAATGATACTGTTATTCCGAGAGCCCAACCACGGTATGCCGGGAGTAAATCAGCATAACACTATTGGCATTAAACACTTTAATTCACTTTTTGAATATTAAAGTAGAGCGTCACTCCATTTGACGTCATTATGAATTGGTTTAGAATAAAACCATTAACCGGGTGCCTTACACTCTAAGAATGAAACCCATTGTACCGAGAATATATCGTCGTGTGCAGTGAAACCCATTAGTATACATTTTGGTGACGGCCTCCTTAACTTCATGAATGAAAAGGATTATCGAGAGTCAAACCGTTCTGGAACGTGACCAGCGTCTTTGAGATTCGTACGGCTATGTCAGTAGCCTCAATTATCTTGTGATTCCGAGTACCAAACCTGGTATTCCGGGACTCAATCCACAGTTAAGTATAGCCGATGGACATGTTAGTTCACTGTTTGAATATTAAAGTAGGGCGTCGATCCGTTTGAGAACGGTACCAGTTGGTTTAACGTCATACTCTTTACCGCAGACCATACACTTTTGGAACATGACCCGCCGTATGTACAGAGATATAAATGACTATACATTTTAGTGAGGGGCACAATAATTTCGGGTATGAATGAGAAGATCGAACGTCAAACCATTTGAGAACGTTACCACCTTCTTCGAAGGGCGAACGGCTAATTCAATAGCTTCGGCTATTCGCTGGTTCCGAGAGGCAAATCAGTTATTGCAGGATTAAATGCGCTGTGGAGTATTGGCAATTAACACCTTAAATTACGGTATGAATATTCAGGTAGAGAATCAAACCGACGGTGAACACTGAAGGTTGGGATAAAGTCATTCTTTTTACAGATTACCTTGCCTTCCTAGAACATAAACGGCTGCAGGGCGTGTGTTGCTTCGTCTTCAGTGAAACAAAAAGGTGCTCACATTAGTTGAAGGGGCACTCAAATTCATGTATGAATGAGAAGATCGCGAGGCAAACCGTTCCAGAACGTTACCACCTTCCTGGAAAATTGCACACCTATGACAATAGCTTCACCTATCCTGCGATTCTCAGGTCAATATCGTATCTCAGGCGTACATCCGCTGATCAGTATTGGCAGTGCATACCTTAATTCACAGTTTGTATGTCGAAGTGGAGCGTCAAACCGTTTGAGAACGTTACCATTTGCTATAACGTCATACTCCCTACCGCATACTTTATCTTCCGAGAACATAGGTAGCTGTATCACCTACGAGAACATAACCCGCTGCCTCGTGAGTATATCTACGCGATCAGGGATACAAATTCGTATACATTTGAGTGGCAGGCACCTTAGCTTCGTGCAGGAATTAGAAGATCAACTGTCTATCTGTTCCAGATCGTTACCACCTTCTTTTAGAGTCGAACGGCTGCGTCAACAGCGTCACCCATAGTTGTGATTCTAAGCGTCAAACCCGGTATTCAGGAAGCGAATCCGCTGCGCAGGCTTGGCGATAGAAACATTAATTCACCGCATGAATATTAAAGTAGAGAGTCAATCTGTCGGTGAACATTAAGGGTAGGAATAAAGTCATTCATTTTACAGATTACCTTACCTTCCGAAAACACAACTAGCAGCAGGGAGTGTGTTGCTTCGTTTTCGATGAAACAAATTAGTATTCATATTAGTGACGGGATTCTTAATTTCATGTATGGTTGAGAGGATCGCGAGGAAATGCGATCCAGAACATTACCAACTTCATAGAGAGCGCACTTGTGTGACAATAGCTTCACCTGCCCTGCGATTCGGAGTGCAATTTCTGGCATCTCAGGCGTACTTCCGCTGAACAGTATTGTCAGTGGATAGCATAATTCACAGTTTGTATATCGAAGTAGAGCGTCAAGCCGTTTGAGATTGTTACCAATTTGTATATCGTCATACGCCTTATCGCATAGCTTACCTTCCGAGAACATAACTAGCTGTATCGTGGGCATAGCTTTCTGTTCGCTGAAACAAAGTACCTTAGTAGTAACGGGTACCTTATTTTCATGCATGAATAAGTACAAATCGCACAAATCGTTTGAGAACGTTATCACCTTCTATGCAAGCCGCACAACTTAATCACTAGTTTCACGTATCCTGTGATTCCGAAAGTCAAACACGGTATTACCGGAGTAAATCCGCTGAATAGTATTGGAGATTGACACAATAATTCACGGAATGAACATAAGTGCAGAGCGTCAATCGGATTGAGGGCGTTACCAATTGGCATAGTGTCAAACGTATTACCGATGGCCTTCCCTTACGCCAACATCACCGGCTTCATAGAGAGTATAATATCGTGTTCAGAGAAGGAAATTAGTGATCATTTCAGCGGCGGGCACCAAAATTTCATGTATGAATTTCAAGATTGAGGGACAAGCCGCTCAAGAACGTTGCCGCCATCTGTGGGGGGCGAACGGCAACGACAATAGCATCACCTATCCTGCGATTCCGAGAGTCGAACAGGTATTCCGGACCTAAAACCGCAGAGCAATATTAGAAATGGATTCTGCAATTTTCGGCATGAATATTAACGTATAGACTCAACTCGTTTCAGATCGATACCTATTCGTATTGAGTCACACTTTTACCGAAAGCCATACCTGCGATGAATCTACCCCGCTGTGTCGAGAGAATAACATCGTATTCAGTGGAACAAATTACTATAAATATTAGAGACGGGCACCTCAGTTCCTTGAATGCATTTGTAAGTCGATTGTGAATCCGCTCGAGAAGGTGACCACCTTGTATGCGCAACGAATGGTTATACCAATAGCTACACTTATCCCATGATGCCGAAAGTCAAACATGGCATTCCGCGAGAAAATCAGCTTTTCAGTATGGGCAGTAGGCATCGTAATTCACTGTATGGATCTCAAAGAAGTCAGTCAAACCGTTTGAGAATGATCCCAATTGGTATAGAGTCAAGATTGTCGTTTTGCCGAAGACCTTATCCTCCGAGAAACTAATCCACTGTACGAGAGTATAACTTCGTGTTTAGAGAATCACATTATAATACATTATGTTAATGGCATCCTAATTTCATATATGAATTAGATGATCTATGGTGAAGCCGTTCGGGAACGTTACCACCTTCCTCGTGAAATCGTACATATAGCAAAATAGCTTCAGCTATCCTGCGACTCCGAGAGTCAGGTCAGGTATTCGGGGAGTAAATACGCTGAAGAGTAATGGTAATGGACACCTTAATTCATTGTTTCTATATTAAATATAGAGCGTCAATCCGCTCGAGAACGTTACCACCATTTATGAGATTCGTACGACTAAGGCAATAGCTTGACGGGTCCTGTGATTCTCGGAGCCAAACCAGGTATTCCGAGAGTAATTCCGGTGAATGGTATTGGCAATAGAAACCTTAATTCACAGTTAGTGTTCTAAATTGGAGCATCCATCCATCTGCTATGGTTACCAATTGGTATAAAGTCAAACATCATACCGAACATCTAACCCTCCGAAATCCTAACTATCTGCATCCAGATTATAACATCGTGTTCCAGGAAGCAAATTAGTATACGCTTTAGAGACGGGCACTCTTAGTTCATGTATGGATTAGAATATCGAATGTCTAACCGTTCGATGATCGTTACCACCTCCTTTAAGAGTCGAACAGTTAAGTCAATAGCAACTCCTGTCATGTGTTTCCGATTGTCAGTACTGGCAATAGACGCCGTAGTGCTAGGTGTGTATATTATGGCAGACCGTCAAACCGTTATAGAACTTCACATATTCGAATGGAATCAATCCTCTTCCGAAGGTCGTACATTCCGAGAACATAACCTGCAGTATCAAGAGTATAATATCATGTTCAGAAAAATACATCAGTCTTCATTTGTGTGACGAGTGCCTAAATTTCATGAGTGAATTAATAGATCGAGGGTCAAATTGCTCACACATGTAACAACATTATGGGAGAGACGAACGGCTAAGTCAATAGCATCACCAATCCTGCTATTCCGAAAGTCTAACCAGATATTGCGGCAGTAAATGCGCTGTACATTATGGACCAAAGACTCCTGAATTCTCGGTTTGAATATTAAAATACAGCGTCAAACTGTTTGAGAACCTTACTAACTGCTATAAAGTCAAGCGTTCTAAAGAAGGCGCTACCTTCCGCGAACATCACCCACGTCGTCGGGAATATAACATCGTGTTCAGAGATACAAATTAGAATACATTTTAGTGACGGGCGCATTAATTTTGCGTATTGGATAAGAAAATCGATGGTCAAGCCGTTCGTGGACGGTATCACCTTCTGTGAGAATCGAACGGCTATGCCAGTACCTTCATATACTCGGAGCATCCGAGAGTCATAGCAGATACGCCTGGAGTGAATCCGCCGAAAGATATTGGCAAAGGACACCATAATTCTCGATATAAATACTAACGCATTGTGTCAATCCGTCGGACATCATTACCAATTTATACAGAGTCATTCTTCTTACAGAATACCTAACCATCCGAGAAGCTAACCCGCTCTATCGAGAGGGTAACTTCGTTTTCAGAGAAGCAAATTATTACACATGTTAGTGATGGGCACCTTAATTTTGTGTATGAATTAGAAGACCGAGGAATGAACCTTTCGATAACGTTTCCAACCTGCATGTTGGTCGAAAGTCTAAGTCATTAGCTTCACATATCCTGTGATACCGAGAGTCAAACCAGGAATTCCGTGAATCTATCCGCAGTACTGTATTGGCAGGAACCCCGTAATTTGCGGTATAAATGGTAATATACAGATTCGAAGCCTCGAAGAACTTTACTTACTGGTATAGGATTAAACTTTTTACCGGATACATTACCCTCTGATAAACTAACCCGCTGCAGCAAGTATTTGGCGTAGTGTTCAGGAAACCAAATTAGCAGACACTTGAGCAGATTGACACGCTAATTGTATCTATCAATTGAGAAATGGTGGGTCAAATAGTCCGAGAACTTTATCACCTCTTTTGACAGTCGCATGGCTATGGCAACAGCTTCACCTTTCCTGTGATTTCGGGAGAAAAGCGAGGCATTGCTGGAGAAAATCCGCTGAACAGAATTGGCAATCGACAAATCGATGTACCATTTGAATATTAAAGTAGACCGTCGGACTGATTGAGTGCGTTGTCAATTTGTATAAACTCAGACGATTTACTAGAGACCTTACACGCTGAAAGCATGTATCGGGTGTATAATTTCCTGTTCAGAAAATGAAATTGGTATTCATTTCAGTAATGGGCATCTTATCATCGTGTGTGAATTATAATATCGGGGGTCAATCCGTTCGAGAGCGTTACAAACTTCTATGCCAGACGACCGGCTAAGTCAATAGCTTCACCTATCTTGAGAATCCGTGAGTCATACCAGCTATTCCGGGACTCTATCGCTGACCAGTATTGGCAACAGAGAGCGTATTTCACGGTATGAATACTAAAGCAGAGCATCAAACCGTTGTGCAACTATACCTATTGGTATAGCGACAAACATTTTACCGAAGATCGTACATTCCGTGAAGCTGAACAGCTGTATCGAGAGTACAACTTTGTCATCACAGAAGCAAGTTAGTGTAGCTTTTAGTGACTGGCGCCATAATATCAAGTGTGAATTCGAAGATCCAGTGTCATAGTTTACGAGAACGAGACTACCTCCCTTGAGATTCGAACGGCTAACACAATAGCTTCCTTGAGAGTCGAACGGCCAGGTCAATAGCTTTTCCTATCCCGTTTTTCCGATAGTCAAACCAGATATTCCGAGAGTCAATCCGCTGTACACTATTGGCAATAGTCACCTTAATTCATGATTCGAATGTTAATGTAACTTTACCTATTCCCATAGAATCAAACTCTTTAAGGAAGCCCTTACATTCCGAGAAGACCAACCCTCTGTGGGAGGTGCCTTGTATAGTGTTCATAGAAACATATCGGTAGGAATTTTAGAGACTGGCTCCTTAATTTCATGTATGAAATAGATGATCCTATCCTTTACGGATCGTTACCACCTCCTTTGAGAGACGAACGGCTAAGGTAATAGTCTCACCTATCCTGTGATTCCGAGAGTATGAGCAGGTATTCCGGGAGAAAGTCCGCTGGACAGTATTGGGAATAGTCACAATAATTCACGGTTTGAGTATTAAAGTAGACAGTCGATCCGTTGTAGAGCGTTACCTATTGGAATGGAGTCAAACATTTTACCGGTAGCCCAACCTTCGGAGACGCTAACCCGCCGTATCGAGAGTATGACTTCGTGTTATGAGAATCAATGTAGTATACATTTGAGTGCCGTGCGGTCTTAGTTTCATGTATGAAAAGAAGACCGAGTTTCAAACCGCTCGAGAAATTTTCCACCTTGTTTGAGGGGCGAACGGCTGAGTCAACAGCTTCACCCATCCTGTCATTCCGTGACTCATGGCTTTTATTCCTGGAGTAAGTCCGCTGGACAGTATTGGCAATAGACACCTTCATTCGTGGTATGAATATTATTGCAGAAGGTCAATCCTTCGGAGAACATTGCGGCATGATGTAGAGTCATTCCGTTTACCCAAAACATTACCTTTTCACAACATAACTAATCAATTCTTTAGAAGTGCGGAGGCTCCGTCAATAATTTCACTTATCCTGTTATTCCGATAGTCAAACCAGGTATTCCGGGTGTAAATGGGCTGTACAGTATTGGGAACAGACAGCTCACTTCTCGGTTTGAATATTAAAGCAGGCCGTCAAGCCGTTGTAGAACATTAATAATTCGTGTAGTGATAAATGTTTCACAGAACGCCTTATCCTCCTAAAGTCTGGCCCGATGTATCCAGAGCATACCTCCGCGGTCAGGGGTATGAACTCTTATTTTATTTTGTGACGAACACCTTAATTTTATACAAGAATTAGTAGATCGAGGGTCAAACCGTTCATGAAACTTACCACCTTCTTTGAGATTCATATGGCTAAGTCAATAGCTTACCACATTCTGTGAATCACAGATTCAAACGCGTTATTCTGGGAGTAAAAGCGCTGTACAGTATTGGCTTTATACAACCTGCCTCTATGTATAAATATTAATGTGTAGAATCAGGCAGTTACAGAACATTACGAATTGGCATAGAGTTAAAATTCTTGCCGATGGCTTTTCCTTCGACGAATCATCCCGCTGTAGCGATTGCCTTGCGTATTGCTCACCGGAACAAAATAGTACACATTTGGCAGGCGGACAGCATGTTTTCATGTGTGGAAAGTACGATCGAGGGTCAAACCGTGGGAGGACGTTACCACTATCTTCGAAAGTAAAAATGCTAAGTCAACAGCTTCAAATATTCAGCGATTCGCGGAGGCAAACCTGGTATAGATGCAGTATATCCGCTCAAAAGTATTGCCAATAGACACCTTAATTCACGATTTGGATTGTGAAGTAGAGCGTCAAACTGTTTGAGAGCCTCTCCAATTGATATGAAGTCAAACCGTATTGGCAATAGACACCTTAATTCACGGTTCGAATATTGCATCTGACCGTCAACCCGTTGTAGAACACTACTCATTGGTATAGAGACAAGCCAATTACCGAAAGCCTTACCTTCGGATAAGCTATCCCGCCGTATCGAGAGTATAACGCCCCCAAGCCAACAGCTGCACATATCCTGTGACTCCGAGAGTGGAGCATTCCCGGAGCAAATCCGGTGATCGGTATTGGCACGGGGCACCTCATTTCACGCTTTGAATTTAAAAGATGGTCAATAATTTTGAGACCGTTACCAATTGATACAATGCCAATCGTCTTACTGATGACCTCACCCTCCGAAAAGCCTAACCCATTGTATCGGGTGTATAACGTCGTTCTCAGAGGAACAAACCAATGTACATTTTAGAGGAGATCACCTTAGTTTCATGTATTAGTTAGTAGATCGAGGGTAAAACTGTTCGAGAAAGGTACCACCTTTTCTGAGTGATGGATGGCTAAGTGTATAGCTTCATCTATACTTTGATCCCGAGAATCAAGCAAGGCATTCCGGGATTAAATCTACAGAATAGTACTAGCGGGAGACAACTTAATTCACAGCTTGATTAGTAAAGTAGAACGTCTAGCCGGTGTGAAGCTTTATCTACATATGTAGGATCAAACTTGCTACAGATTGCATTACCATCAGAAAAAAACTAACTCGCTGTATCGGGAGTATAACACCGTTCTCAGAGGTACCAACTGGTATACATGTAGTGGCGAGTACCTCAATTACATGCATGAATTAAAAGATCGAGGCTCGAACCGACGAGAACGATACCGCATTCTGTCAGACTCGAATGTCAAAGACCATACCTTCACCTATCCCGTGATTCCGAGTCGAAACCCGGGATATCTGAGAGTAATTCTGCTGAAGAGTATTGGCAATTGGCACCTTAATTCACGGTCTAAATACTGGAGTAGAGCGTCAAGCCGTCTGAGAGCGATACCAATTGGTATAAAGTCAATCGCTTTACCGAAGGCCTTGTTTTCCGAGAACATAACCCGCTGTATAGGGAGTATAACTTCACGTTCAGAGATTCAAATTAGTATATATTGTAGTAGCGGTCACCTTAATTTCATGTATGAATGAGAAGATGGAGGGTACAATCGTTCGAGACCGTTCCCACCATCTTTGGGAATGGAACGGCTAAGTAAATAGCTTCCCCTATCCTGTGATTCCGAGTGTCAAACCAGGTACTCGGGAAGTATATCTGCTGAAAAGTACTGGCAATAGGCACCGTAATTCCGGGCATGAATATCAAAGTTATGAGTCAATCCGTTGAAGAAAGTACCGTATTGGTATAGAGTCAAACTTTTTACCGACAGCCGTATCATCCGAGAAGCAAACTCGCCATTTCGAGGGTATAACATCGTGTTCAGAGAAAGAAATTCGTCTTCATTTCAGTAGACGGGCACTATAACTTCAGGAATGAATTAAAAATCGATGGTCAAACCCCTCTAGAACGTTACCATCTTCTGAGAGAGACGAACGGCGAAGTCTATAGCTTCACCTAATGTGTGATTCCGAGAGTGAAACCACGTATTGCTGGTGCAAAAATGATCCTGGCGCTGAACATTATTGGAAATGGACACCTTAATTCACGGTTTGAAGATTAAAGCAGACCGCCGAACCGATGTAGAACGTTTCCTATTAGTATAGCGTCTATCATTTTACGGGTGGCCCATCATTCGGAGAAGCCAAGCCGCCGTATCGAGGGTGTAACTTCTAGTTCAGAGGATCAAATTATTAAACATTTTAGTAACGGTTAACTTAATTTCATTATGAATAAGAAGATCGAGTGTCAGGCCGCTCGAGAATGTTACTACCTTCTGTGAGAGACGAACGGCTGTGTCAATAGTTTCACCTGTCCAGTGATTCGGAGAGACAATCCAGGTATTGATGGAGTAAGTGCGCCGTACAGTATTGCAAGTAGCAATCCTATTTCACAGTTTGAATAAAAAAGTATAGCGGCAAACCATTGTAGAACGTTACCTATTGACAAAGAGTCAAAAGTTTTACCGGAAACCTTACCCTCCGATATACTAACCCTCCGTATCGAGAGTATATCATCGTGTTCGGGAAAAGAAATTCGTATACATTTCAGCTTCGGGCAGCTTAACTACATGTTTAAATTAGTAGATCGTGTGTTAATCCCTTCGGTACCGTTACAACCTTCTTTGGGAATCGAACGCCTATGTATATAGTTGCAACTATCCTGTGATTCCGATCGTCAAATCAGGTATTCTGGGTGTAAACCACCTTACAGGTATTGGCAATAGACGAGTTAATTCACGGTTTGTATACTAAAGTAGAGCGACAAACCGCTTGGGAACGCTTCCAATTTGTACAATGTCAAACGCCTGACTGACGGCCTCACCCACCCAAAGCCAAACCGGCTGTATCGGGAGTATAACGTCGTGCTCAGGGGATCAAATTAATTTACATTTTGGTGAAGCTCACCTTAATTTCATGTATGAATTAGATGATTGTGTGTCAAACCTTTGTGAACGTTTCCAATTGTTATAAAGTCAAACATTTTACCAAGGGCCGAACCTTCCGCGCTCCTCTCCCGCTTCATGGAGAGCATAACTTCGTGTTCAGTGAAAGAAATTAGTCTCCATTTCAGTGATGACCTCCTTAACTTCACGTATGAATTAGAAGATCGATGATCAGGCCGTTCGGTAACCCTACCACACTTCTCGAGAATCGAACGGATAAGTCAATAACTCCACCAGTCCTATATTCGGAAAGTCTAACTAGATAATCCGAGCGTAAATGACCTGAAGAGTATTGGCAATACATATCTTAATTGGTGGATTGAATATTAAAATAGATCGTCATACCGTGTGAGAACGTTGCCAATTGCTATATAGTCAAACGTTGTACCGATGACCTTACCCTCCGTTGATCTAGGCCGCCGTATCGAGAGTATAACATCGTGATCAGAGGAAGTGGTTAGTAATCATTTCAGTGACGGGCACGTCATCTTCTTATATGAATAAGAAGATCGACCGTCAAGCCGCTAGAGTATGTTGCAAACTTCTGTGAGAGACGAGTAGTTAAGTGAGCAGCTTCACCTACTCTGAAATTCCGAGAGTCAAACTTTGTATTCCGGGACTATATCTGCAGACCACATTTGGCAATAGATACCGTAATTGAGGGTGTGAATATTAATGTATGTCGTCAAATCGTTAGAAAGCGGTGACAATTGGTATAAAGTCAAACGTTTTATCGAAGGTCTTAACCTCCGCCAACCACACTGTCATCCTCGAGAGTATATGTTCGTGTTCACAGGATGTAATTTGTATTCGTTTCACGGACGAGCCCCTTATGTTCATGTACGAATCAGAAGATCGATGGCCAGGAGTTTCGAGAAGGATGCTACCCTCTTTGAGATTCGACAGAATAAGCCAATAGCTCCAACTCTCTTGATTTCCGAGGGGCAAACCACGTATTGCTTTAGCAAATACAACGAACAGTATTAGCCATTGACACCATAATTCACGATTCGAATATAATATCAGCCAGTCCTACCGTTGTAGAACGTTACCTATTGGTACAGAGTCAAACATTTTACCGATACTCCAACATTCGGAAACGGTAACCCGCAGAACCATGAGTATAACTTCGTGTCCAGAGAACGAAATTTGTATTCATTTCAATGACGGGCTCCTTAACTCCATGTATAAATTAGATGATCGGCGATGAATCCGTCCGCGAACGTTGCTACCATATGTGTGAGACGATCTTCTAAGTCAATAACTTCACCTATCGAGTGATTATGCGTGCCAAACCAGGTATTCCTGGAGTAAATCCGCTGAGGAGTGATGGCAACAGACATATCAAATCATGGGTTGCATATTAAAATTGAGCGTCAAGCCGTTTTTGAACGTTACATATTATTATAAAGTCAAACGTCTTACAGAAGACCGTACCTCCCGCCATCCTCGCCCACTTCATCGGGACTGCAACTTTGTGTACAGACGATCAAATTAGTAAACATTTTAGTGACGGGGTTCATAATTTATTTGTGAATAAGAATATCGAGTGTCAATCCGTTCGATATCTTTACTCTCTGTGAGAGACGAACTACTAAGTCAACAGCTTTACCTATCCAGTGAGTCAGACGCTTTACGGAAGAACTTACCCTCCAAAAAATAACCCGCTGTATCGAGAGTATAAATTCGTGTTCAGAGAAAGAAATTAGTATTCCCTTCAGTGACCTTAACTTCATGTACGATTTACATGATCGAGTGTGAAACCGCTCCAGAACGTTGCCACATTCTGTGAGAGATGAATTGCTAAGTCAATAGCACAACCCATCCTTCTATTGCGAGAATCAAACCAGGTATTCCGGGAGTAAATCCGTTGAACCCTGCTGGAAGTATGCAATTTAATTCACGGTTTAAATGTGAAAGTAGAGCGTCAAACCGTTGGAGAACAATAGCAATTCCTGCAAAGTCAAACATTCTACCGAAAGCATTGCCGCCCGAGAAGATAACCCGCCGTATCGAGATTATAACTTCGTGGACAGAGAATCACATGAGTATATATTTAAGTGCCGGCACCATATATTCATGTATGAATTTGAATATCGATGGTCAAACCGATCGACAACGATACCACTCTCTTTGACAGTCTAAAGAATAAGTCAATAGCTCAACCTATCCTGTGTTTCCAAGACCCAAACCAGGTACCCCGAGGGTAAACCCGCTGAGGAGTATTGGCAACAAATACCTTAATTCGCGGATTGAATATTAAAATCGAACGTCACACCGTGTGAGAAGGTTATTAATTCCTGTATAGTCAAACGCTTTACAGAATGCCTTACCGTCCGAGAAGCGAACCCGCCGTTTCGATAGTAGAGCTACGTGCTTCAGGAAACACATAAGTATACAATTTAGTGACGCTACCTTAAACTCATGTATGAATTAGGTGATCGGATGTCAAACCGCTCTAGAAAGTTACCACCTTCATCGAGAGTCGAACGGATAGGTCAAGAGGTCTACCTAGCCTGTGATATTGAGAGTCAAATCAGGTAACCCCGAAGTAACTCCCCTGAGCCGTAGGGGCAATGGATGCCTTAATTCGCAGTTTGTATATTAAGGTATGGCGCCAAACTGTTTGTGATCGTTACCAACTGGTGTAACGTCATACTCCTTACCGGATACTATGCCTTCCGAGAACATTGTCCGCTCTATCGTTGATATATCATCGTGCTAAGAGAATCAAATTTGTAGACACTTTGACACACACACTTTAACTTCATCTATGAATTAGTGAATCGTTGTCAAACCGTTCCCGAATGTTACCACCAACATTGAGCTTCGGACGCTTGAACAATAGCTCTACTTATCCTGTGATTTCTAAAGGCGAACCAGGTATTGCCCGAGTAAGTCCGTTAAATAGTATTGGCAATTGACACCGTATATCACAGTGTGAATATGACCGTAGAGCGTCAAGCGTTTTGCGAGCGTTGCCAACTGATACAAAGTCCAATGCTTTACGCAAGGCCTTACCGTCGAAGGAGATAACCCGCTGTATCGGGAGAATAGCTACGTGTTCAGGAATACAGATTAGTAAACATTATAGTGACAGTGGCCATAACTTCATTAGGAATAAAGAGATCGGAGGTCAATCCGTTTGAGAACGATCGTTCTCGAACGGTTTGACTCTCGATAATTCTGTTAATGGATGAAAATATGGTGTGCTTCTACTACAATGTCTACTGACTTGTTTCCGTGAACATTAAGTATTACACTGGCTACAGCGGATACTGTCCTCTTAACGTAAGGCATTCGGTATGAAGAATAACTTCATACGTATAGGTAACTTTCTGAAAAGGTTTGACTCTCTACTTTAATGTCCATACAGTGAATTAAAGTGTCTATTGCGAAACTGTTCTGCGGATTTACTCCCGGTATACCTAATGTGACTCTTGTAACCTTGGAATGGGTGAAGCCATCCACTTGGCTAATTGCTTCACTAATTTGCTTCACTAATCTGCATCACTGTATACGAAGTAATACCCTGGCTATAGAGGGTTAGCTTTTCGGAAGGTTAAGTCTTCTGTAAAACGTATAACCTTATACAATTTGGTAACGCTCTACAACTGCATGGCGGTCTTCTGTAATATTCACTCCGAGAATTCAGGTGTTTATTGCCAATAGGTAACGCTTAGGTAGTTTGCCTCTCGGAATCTCATGCTACGTGAAGCCATTGACTTAGCGGTTCGATTCTCATGGAAGGTGGGACCGTCCTCTAACCATTTGACTCTCGATCTTCTTATTCATACATGAATTTAAAGAGTCGTCACAAAATTGTATACTAATGTATTTCCTTAAACACGTAGCTGTACTCTCGATACGGCGGGTTAGCATCACGGAACGTAAGGTATTCTGTAAAATGAATGACTTTATGCGAATTGGTAATGTTCTCCAACGGTTTGCGTCAGTCCATTAAAATTCAAGCACTGAATTCAGGTGTCAGTTGCCAATAGTACTGAGCCGATTCTCTCCAGAAACACCTGGTATGTCTTTCGGAAACACAGGATATGTGAAGCCATTGACTTCGCTGTTCGATTATCATAGATGGTTGTTACGGTCCCGAACTGTTTTACACTCTACGTTCTAATTCATACATGAAACGAAGATGAGGGCACTACAATGAATAAGAATGTGTTTCTCGAATCACGACGTTATACTATTAATATAGCGGTATAGCTTTTCGGAAGATTAGGTCTTCGGTAAAACTTTTGCCTTTATATCAAGCGGTAACGTTCTCAAACGGTTTGACGCTTTATTTTAATATTCAAACCGTGATCTCGGGTGTCTATTTCCAATACTATTTAGCCGATTTACTCCCGGAATACTTAGTTTGACTCACGGAATCTCGGGACAGGTAAAGCTGTTCATTTAGCCGTTCGTCCCTAGCAGAAGGTGGGAACGTCCTCAATGTGATTGACCCTTGATCTTCTAATTCATACATGAAATTAATGTGATGTCACTATATTGTATACCAATGTGTTTTCCAAAACATGTAGCTATACCTTCGATGCGGTGGGGTACCTCCTCGGAGGGTAAGGCACTCGTTAAAGCGTTTGACTTTATAGAAATTAATTACGATCCTACACGGTGTGACGCTAAATTTTAATATTCATTCCGCGAATTTGGGTAGCTATTGCCAATGCTCTTCAGCGCACTTACCCTCGGATTACATGATTAGGCTCGCGGAATCATCGGGTAGGTGGCGCTGTTGACTTATCCGATCGAATCTCAAAGGTGGTGTAAACGTTTTCGATCGGTTTGACCATCGATCGTCTGATTCACTGGAAGTTACCGTGCCGACACTGATATTATTACTAATTTCATTCTCTGATCACGATGTTAAACTATCGATACCACGGATTAGCTACTCGGGAGGTAAGGCTTTCTGTAAGAAGTTTGTATCTATACCAGTGGGTACCAAACTTCTACGGTTTGAGGGTCTGCTTTAATATTCATACAGTGAATAAAGGTGATTGTTGCCAATACGCTGATGCGGATTTACCCCCGGGTTACAGATTTGTCTCTCGGAACCACAGGATAGGTGAAGCTATTGACTTACACGCCACTCTAACACAGATGGTAGCAACGTTTGCGAAAGGGTTGACAATAGATCTTTCAATTCATGCATGAAATTAAGTTCCTCGATAGTAAATGTATACCAGTTCGTACATCTGAACCCGCGGCTATACGCCCGATGAAGAAAGTTTGTTTTTCATAGCGAAAAGTAATCTGTAAGTAGTCTGACCCTACACCTATTGGTAATGTTCTGCTACTGCTGACAGGCTGCTTTAATACTCAAACCGTGAATGACTGTCACTATTACCAATTCTGTGCAGCGGAGTTACTACCTGAATACCCGATTTGACTCTCGGAATCGAAGTATAGGTGAAGCTATTGACTTATCCGTTTGAATCTCAAAGTGGGCGGTCAACTTCTCATACGGTTTCACTATCGATGTTCTAATTCAGTCATGAAGATAATGTGCACGCAACTGAAATGGAGACTAATTGCTTTCTCTGTACCCGAGGTTATGCTTTCGATACAGCGGGTTGGTTTTCCGGATGCTATGGCCTTCGTTGGAACGCTTGACTTTGTAGCTATTGGTATCGTTCTCAAACGGCTTGACGCTCTACATTGATATACAAACTGTAAATTGGGGTATCCATTGCGGATACTGTTCAGCGAATATACTTCTGCGATGGCAGGTAATGCTCTCGAAATCGCAGGATGTGTGAATCTATTGCCATACATGTGCGATTTTCTAAGAAGTTGGTTACGTTCGGGAACGGTTTGCCTCGCGATCCGCTCAGTGCTTACATGAAATTAAGCGTCCCGACACTAATAAGCATACCAATTTGTTTCACTGAATACGAAGAAACACACTCCCTTCTGCCAGTTATGTTGACGCAAGTTAAGGTAATCTGTAAAAAGAATTACTTTATACCATCTGGCAACGGTCTCAAACGGTTTCACGCTCCTACTGTGGTATGCAAACCGTGAACTAAGGTATCTATTGCCAATTCTCTTCAGCGGAGATCCTCCTGGAATTCCAGGCTTGACTCTCGGAATCGCGAATATAGGTGAATTGATTGACGCCGCCGTTCGACTCTCGAAGAAGCTGGTAACGTTCTCAAACGATATGACTCCCGATCTTCTAACTCATAGATTAAACTATCGAGCCCGCCACTAAAATGTTTACTAATTGGACTCTATGACCACGAAGCTATACCGTCGAAACAGCGGGTTATATTCTAGGTCGGTAAGGCATACATTGATGTGTATTACGTTATTCCATTAAGTAGCATTTTCAAGCAGTTTACTCTCTACTTTGATATCCATACAGTGAATTAAAGTGCCCATTGCCTATACTCTTCGGCGGATTTATTCCCGGAATACTTGGTTTGACTCTCAGAATCATAAGATAGGTGAAGCTACTGACAGTCGTTCGTCCTTCGAAGAAGGTGGTAACGTTCTCAAACGGTTTGTCATTAGATCGTCTCTTTTATACGTTTAATTAAGGCGACCGTCACTAAAATGTATGCTACTTCGTTCCTATGAACACAATGCTATACTCTCGATACAGAGGGCTAGGTGTTCGATGGGTAATGTCTTCGGTGATGCGTTTGGCTTTATACCCGTTGGTAACGTTGTTCAACGGTTTGACGCTCTGCTTTAACAATCATACCCTGAACTAATGTGTCTATTGCCCATACTATTTAGCGGGTTTGCTCTCGGAATACATGGCATAACTCTCGGAATCACAGGATAGGAGGAGCTACTGACTCAGACGTTCGGCTCTCAAAGAAGGTGGTTACCGCCCTCAACGGTGTGACCCCCAACCTTGTAATTCAAAAATGAAAATAAAGTGCCCGTCTGCTGAAATGTCTGCTAGTTTGTTTCCGTGAATAATAAGCATGGCACTCCATACAGCGGCTTGTGTTTCTCGGAAGGTAAGGACTTACGCATTATGTTTGACCCTATACGAATAGGTAACGTTCTACTACGGCTTTAGGCTCTACATTAATATACGACCGGCGAACTAAAGTGTATTTGACAATACTGTTCAGAGGACTAACTCCAGGAATACCTGGGTCGACTCTTTGAATCACAGGATACGTGAAGCTATCGACTCAGTTGTGCGTCCCTGAAAAAAAGGTGACAGTGTTCTCTAACGGTTTGACTTTCGATCGTCCAATTCATACATGAAATTATGGTGCCTGTCACAAAAATTCTTACTAAATTGCTACCTGAACACGATGAATTGCTCTCGATCCAGAGGGTCAGCTTCTCGGAAGGTAAAGTATTCGGTAAGGAGAATGACTTTACTCAAATTGGTAATGTTCATCGACGGCTTGACGTCCTGCTTTAATATTCGAACTGTGAATTATGGTGTCCATAGCCAATACTCTTCAGCGTACTTACTGTCGTCTTTCCGCGGCTCCAGCTCGGCATCGCGGGATAGGCGAAGCCACTAATTTAGCCGTTCGTATCTCGCAGAAGGTGGCAGTTGACGGTTTGACAGCCGATCTTCTAATTCTTACATCAAGTTACGGTGCCCGTCACAGAAATGGATACTAATTTCTTTCTCTGAACACGAAGTCGTACTGTCGAAACGGCGAGTTTGGTTCTCCGTAGGTATGGGCATCTGTAAACTGTTTGAGTTTATATCAGTTGGCAGTGGTCTCAAACAATTTGACGCTCTTTTTGAATATGCAAACCTTGAATTAAAGTGTCTATTGCCAATTCTGTGCAGCGCATTTACTACCGGAATATCTCGTTTGACTCTCCGATTAACAAGATAGGTGGGGCTGTTGTCTTATCCGCTCGACTCTCAAAGAGGGTGGTAATGTTCCAAAACGGTTTGACCTTCGATATTTCAATTCATACAGGAATTTAAGGTGACGTCATT
Source organism: Lasioglossum baleicum (assembly GCF_051020765.1). Classification (NCBI taxonomy): domain Eukaryota; kingdom Metazoa; phylum Arthropoda; class Insecta; order Hymenoptera; family Halictidae; genus Lasioglossum; species Lasioglossum baleicum. The sequence continues at coordinate 48,676 of NW_027469414.1, read as the reverse complement.
AAATTGTATACTAGTTTGCATCTCGGTACACAATCTTACACTCTCAATACAGCGGGTTGAGGTCTCGTAACGTCAGGCCTCGGGCACAAAGTTTGAATCTAATGCAACTGGTAATGTTTTCCGACAGTTTAACTCTATACTTTAATGATCAAACCGTGAATTGTGGCGCCTATTGCATCCACAGTCCAGCGGATTTATTCCGGGAATGACTGGTGTGTCTCTCGGAATCATAGGATTGGTGAAGGTATTATATAAGCGGTTCGATTCTAAAATAAGGTGGTAGCGTTTTGGAACGGTTTGATACATGAAACTGTGGTGCCGGTACTAAATATGCATACTAAAATACATCTATGATCCCGGCGATATGCTCTCGATCCAGCGTGTTAGCTACTCAGAAGGATCGGTATGCGGGAAGGAGAATGGCTCTGCACAAATTGCTAATTTTCGCCGACGGTTTGACGACGTGCTTTAATATTCGAACTGTGAATTAAAGTGTTCGTTGCCAATATTGTTCAGCGCATTTACGCCGGGAATGTGTTGCATGACTTTCGCAATGAGACGATATATGAAGGTATTGATTTAGCTGTGCCGCTCTCTAAGAATGTGGTAACACTCTAGGACGGTTTGACCGTCGATCTTCTAATTACTGCATGAAATTATCGTATCCGTCACTAAAATGTATAGTAATGCCTTTCCCCGAACACGCAATTATACTCTCAAAACGGCGGGTATGGTTCACGGGAGGTAAGGTTTCTGTAAAAAGTATGACTCTACACCAATATGTATCGTCCTACGGCAGTTTCATGTCCAGCTTTAATATTCAATCTCATAATTAATGAGTTTATTTGCAATAATGTACAGGGCATTTACTGCCGGAATATCTGCTGCGACAATCGGAATCACAGGATCGGTGAAACTATTATCTAACCCGTTCGATTTACGGGATGTGGTACCATCCTCGAAAGGTCCAACCCTCGATGCTGTAATACATACCTGACATTGCGGTGCCTGTCACCAAAATATATAGTAATTTGTTTCTGTGGATACGATGTTATACTACCGATACATCGGATTAGGGTTTCGGTGTGTGAGGTCATCAATAAGACGTTTGAATTTATAGAAATTGGTAACGCTCATAAACGGTTCGACGATCTACTGTAATATGCAACCGCGATTTAATGAGTATATTCCAAAACTGTTCAGAGGATTTACTCTTGGAGTACCTGGCGTGACTCTCGGAGTAAAAGTATTGGTGAAGATATTGGATAAGCGCTTCATCTCTCGCAGAAGGTGCCCACGTTCTCGAGCGGTTTGACTTTCGATCTCCTTACTCATACATGAAATTATGATGCCCGTCACAAAAAGGAGAAGTAATTTCTTTCTATAAATATGAAGATATACTCTCGATGAAGGGGGTGAGGTTCGCGGAAGGTTTGGTCTTCGGTAAAACGTTTGACATTATAGCAATTGGTATCGTTCTCAAACGTACTGGAGCTATGTTTTAATATTCAAAGCGCGAACTAAGGTGTCCATTGAAAATAGTGTACAACGCATGTCCCTCGGAATAACAGGATGAGTGCAGCAATTGGCTTAGAAGTTCGGCTCTCAATGAAGGTGGGACATTGTCGGACTGTCTGACACTCGTTCTACCCATTCATACATGAAAACAAGGTGTCCGTGTGCTAAAGTGACCACTAATCTCTTTCCGTGAACACTATGCAAGACACTACCTACGGCGGATTAGGATCGCGGAGGGAATGGTGTTGGGTATAATTTTTAAATGCATACTAATAGGTATCGTTCTATAACAGTTTCACTTTGTACATTAAAATTTATTCCTGTGAATTAGGGTGTCTAATGTCTATGCTGTACAGGGGATTTGTTCCCGGAATACCTGGTTTGACTCTCGGAATCAATGGATAGGTGATGCTATTTTCTAAGAAGTGCGACTCCCTAAGAAGCTGGTAACGTTCTCGCACGATTTGACCTCGATATTCCTATGTAAGCATGAAAATAATGTGTCCGTCTGCTAAAATGTGTAATATTTTGAAAACGTGTAAACTACGGAGCACTGTCTCTGCTGCAGGTTGGGATCGTGGAAGGTATCGTATTGGTTAAGAAGAATGATGTTCTTCCAACTGGTAATGTTCTACGGCGTTTGGACTCTCGACCTTAATAATCATGTCGTTATGTAAGGTGTCTATTGCCAATTCTGCTTAGTGGATTTAATTCCGGAATACCGTGTTTGAGTCTCGGAAAGACAGGATGGGTGTATCTACTGACATAGCCGTTCGTGTCTCTCTGAAGGTGGAAAAGTACTCGAACGGTTCGACACTCGACCTTCTTTTTCATCATGATATTGAGATCCCCGAAACTAAGATGATTATTAATTTGATCCTCTGAACACGAAGTTGTTCTCTCGATTCGGCGGGTAAGCTTCTCGACGGGAACGGTATTCTGTAAAGTGATTTACTTTATACGAATTGGTAATGATCTCCAACGGTTTGGCTCACTACATTAATATTCATGCCGTGAATTATGGTGTGATTTGCCAATGCTCTTCAGCGTATTTCCTCCCGGACTACCTGATTTCACTCTCAGAATCACAGGATAGGTATAGCTACTGACATAGCCGTTCGAACATCAAAGAGGGTGGTAAAGTTCTCGAACTCTTGGGCACACGATCTTCTAATTTATACATGACGTTACGGTGCCCGTCCCACAAATGGATACCAACTTCTTTCTCTGAACAGGAAGTAATACTCTGGATGAAGATGGAGAGGCACACAGAAGGTAAGGACTTCGGTTAATATTTTTACACTACGCCAATAGCTAATGTGCTACAACGGTTTGACTGTTTTCTTTAATATTCATGCCCAGAAGTAGGGTGCCTAATGTCCATACTGAAAAGCTGACCTTCTCGCGGAATACCTGATTTGACTTTCAGAATCAGAGGATAGGTGTAGCTATTGACTTAGCCGTCCGATCCTCAATGATAGTGGTAACGATCTGGAACTGTTTAACCCTCGATCTTCTATTTCATTCATGAAATTAAGGTGCACGGCCCAAAAATGTATTCTGACATGCTTCTCAACACACGACATAATACTCTCTATGCAGCAGGATACCTTCTCAGTAGGTTCCGCCTTCGGGGAAAAGTTAGACTCTATACCAATTGGTGACGCTCTCATATGGAGTGACGCTCTACTTTAATATTAAAACCGTAAATTAAGGTATGTAATGCCAATACTGTTCTGCGGATTTCCTGCCGGAACATCTGGTTTGACCTTCGAAATCACCGCATAGGTGTTGGTATTGACTTAGCCGTTCACCTCTCAAGGATGGTGGGAACGATCTCGAACAGTTTGACTCTCGATTTTTCTATACCTACATGAATGTAATGTGCCCGTCTGCTAAACAATTTTCTATTTTCTTACTGTGTATGTTAAATAAGGCACGCCCTACAGCGGGTTGAGCTTCGCGGAGGGTAAATCCTTCTCTAAAGTGATTGTCGCTATACCAATAGCGATCGATTAAGAACGGCTTGACTCTGCACTGTAGAATATATACCGCGACGTAGGTCATCTAAAGCCAATACTGTTCACTGGATTTGCTCTCGGAATAACAGGTTTGACACTCTAAATTCAAGCATAGGTTAAGCTATTGACTTACCCGTTCGAATCTCCATGAAGTTGCCAACGCTCTCGCTCGGTTTGTCCCTCGACCTTCTGATTCATGGATGAAATTCAGTTGCCCGTCACTGAAATTTATACTATTTTGCATAACTGAACACAAAGTTCTACAGTTGATAGAGGGGGTTAGTTTCTCGGATGGTAAGGTCTTCGGTAAAACATTTGATATAATAGCAATGGATAACGTTCTCAAACGGTGTGACGCATTATTTTAATTATCAAACTGCAAATTAAGGTGTCAATCGCCGATGCAATATAGCGCATTTACTCCTGGAATGCCTGGTTTTACTCTCGGAATTCCAGGATATGTGAGGCTACTGATATAGCCGTTCGATTCTCAACGAAGGTGATAAATTTCACGAGCCGTTTGACACTCGACCTTCTAATTTATGTATGATGTTAACGAGAACGTCACTAATATCTTTACTAATTTGCTTCTCTGGACACAAAGTTATGCACTCCATACAGCGGGTTAGTTTCACGGAAGGTACGACCGTCGGTGAAAGGTTTTTCTTTATACGAAAACGTAACGTTCTTCAACGGTTTGACTCAGTACTTTGATTTTCAAACTCGGAATTACGGTGCCTATTGCCAATACTTTTCAGTGGAAAAATTCCCAGTACAGCTGGATTGACTCTCGGTATCACAGTATAGGTGTCGCACTTGACTTAGCTGAGCGACTGACAAGAAGTGTGGTATGTTCTCCAACGGACTGACTCTCGATATTCTTATTCATACAGGAAGTGACGGTGCCCGGCACTATGCGAAATAATAATATGTTTCTGTATAGACCAATGTATACTATCGATACAGCGGGATAGGTTGTCGCAGGGTGAGGTCTTTGACAAATGATTGTCTTATACCAACTGGTAACGTCCTCAAACGGTTTGGGGTTCCACATTAATATTCAAACCAAGAGTTAAGGTGCCCATTTAAGATTGTGTGCAGCGCATTTTGACTTCCGGAATTCCTAGTGTGTGCCTCCGAATCACAGGATAGGTGTAGCAGTTGGCATAGCAGTTCAACGCTCAAAGAAGGTGGAACCGTTGTAGGAAGGCTTGAATCTCGATCTTTCTATTCATACATGAACAATACGGCGGCCGCCTGCTAAAATGTCTACTAAATTGTGTCCGTTAGCACTAAGCAAGGTACTCGATACAAGGCGTTTTTTTCTCGGAAAGTAAGGTATTCGGAAAGAAAATGACTTTATACAGAATTGATAACATTCTACGACGGTTTGACTTCTACTTTGATATATATGCCGCGTCTTAAGGCATCTCTTGCCAATACTGCGCAGTGAGTTAACGCCCGGAATACCTGGTTGGACACTCGGAATCACAGAACAGGTGAAACCTTCGACTTAGCCCTTCGACTACAAATGCGGGTGGCAACGTCCTCGAACGGCTCGAGTCTCGATGTATATCTTACGTGAATTTAAGGTGACGTCACTAAATTCTATACAAATGTGTTTTCCAAACGAGGAAGCTATACTCTCGATCCGGCGGGTTAGGTAAGGGATTCGGTAAAGCATTTGACTTGATGGCAACTGTAACGTTCTCACACGGTGTGACGCTCTATTCTAATAATCAGTCACCGAATTAGGGAATCTAGTGCCAATAATGTACAGTGCGCTTTCTATCGGAATATCTGACCAGACTTTCGGAATCACGGGATGTATGAAGCTATTCACTTACCCCTTCTATCTCAGAGAAGGTGGCAACGTTCTCGATCTGTATGACCCACGATATTCTAATGCATACATCATGTGAACGTGTCGTGACTGAAATGAAAGCAAATTTCAACCTCTGAACACGATGTTATACTCTATAGAATCGAGCTGGTAATTTTCTCATAGGGTATTGCCTTCTTTGTAGCGTTTGATTTTATAGCAATTGGTAACGTTCTTAAACAGTTTCACGATTATTTTAATTTTCGACCGTAAACACAGGTGTCTATTGCTATTACTTTTGAGCGGGATTACTTCCGGTGTACCTGGATTAGCTCTCGGAATCACAGGATAGGTGAAGTTGTTGACATAGCCTTTCTATTCTCAAAGATGGTGGTATCGTTCTCGAAAGGTTTGACCCTCGACCATCTAATTCGTACATGAAGTTAATGTGCACATCACTAAAATGAATACGAATTTTCTTCTCTGACCCAGAAGTTGTACTCACTATACGGCATGTTATCTTCTCGAAAGATAAAGCCTTTGACAAAAAGTTTTATTCTATACCAATTCGTAACGTTCTACAACGATTTAACTCGGGACATTAATATTTACACCGTTAAATGCCATTACTGCAAAGCAGATTGACTCCCGGAATACCTGGATTGACTCTTCGAATCACTGGGAAGGTGAAGCTACTGAACGAGCTGCACGAATCTCAAAGAAGGTGGTAACGTTCTAGAACTGTTTGACTTTCGATCTTCTTATTCACTATGAAATTTAGGTCCTCGTCACTAAAATGTTTACTAATATGATCCTCCAAACACGAAGATATATTCTGGATGAAGCGGGTGAGGTTCGTCGAGGGTACGGCCCTGTGTAAAGCATTTGACGTTATATCAATTGATAACGTTCTCAAACGGTTTGACTCTCAATTTTAATATCCAAACCGATAATTAAGATGTCTATTGCCAATACTGTCCATTGGCTTTCCTCCCGGAATTCCCGCTTTGACTCTCGCAATTGCAGGGTAAGTGAATCTATTGACTTAGCCGTTCGTGCGGCACGTAAGGTGGCATCGTCCTCGAAGTGTTTGACCCTCGATCTTCTAATTCATACATGAAATTATGGTGATGTCACTAAATTGTATACCGATATGTTTCACTAAACACGTAGCAATACCCTAGATACGGCGGGTTACCTTCTCGGAAGGTAAGGCATTCGGTAATACGTTTGACTCTATAGCAATTAGTTACGTTCCCATTCGATGTGACGCTATATTTTAATATTCATTCCTCGAATTTAGGTAACTATTGGTAATGCACTGCAGCGCATTTACTCTCAGATTACCTGGTTAGACTCTCGCAATCATAGGGTGCGTCTAGCTGATGCCTTACCCGCTCGACTCTCAAAGTGGTGGAAACGTTCTCGAACGGTTTGACCATCGGTATTCTTATTCACTTGAAGTTAACGTGCCGACACTGATATGATTACTAATTTCATTCTCTAATCACAATGTTATACTCTCGATTCTTCGCGTCAGGCATTCGGAGGGTAAGGTCATGGGTACGAATTTTGACTCTATACCAATGGGTAACGATCTCAAATGGTTTGGCGCTCTACTTTAATATACAAACCATGACATAAGGTGTCAAGTGCCAATAGAGTTCAGCGGATTTATTCCCGGAATACGAGGTTTAATTTTCGGAATCACAGGAGAGGTCATGCTATTAACGTAGCTGTGCGACTCTCAAGGATGGTGGCAGTGATCACTACTGGTCTGACTCCGGATTCTGTTATTCATATATGGAAATAAGTTGTGCGTCTGCTCTAGTGCCTACTAATTTGCTTCACTGAATCCGATGTTGTACACACGATACGGCAGGTTATATTCTCGGAAGAGCAAAGTATTCGGTAAGGCGTAAGGCGTTGTACCAATTGGTAATGCTCTCAAACGGTTTGACGCTATTATTTTTTATTCAAACCGTGAATTATGGTGTCTATTGACAATGCTGTTTAGCGGATTAACCCCGGAAATACCTGGTCGGGCGCTCCGAATCACTGGATCAGTGAAGCTATTGACTTAGCCGTTTGTCTCACACAGAAAATGGCAATGTTCTCGTACGGTTTGTTCCCCAATATTCTAAACCATACATGAATTTAAGGTGCCACCACTAAAACGAATATTGATGTGTTTCTCTAAACACGAAGTTGTACTCTCGATTAGAAGGGTTCGCTTCTCGGAAGATAAGGACTTCGGTAAATCGTTTGAGATTATACCAATTGGTAACGCTATCAAGCAGTTTGACGCTCTATGTTAATATTCAAACTGCGAACCAAGGTGTCTACTCCCAATGCTGTTTAGCGGACTTACTTCTCGGTTTTCCTGGGTTCACTCTCGGAATCACGGGATTGGTGAAGTTGTTAACTTGGCCGTTCGACTATCACAGGGGGCGGTAATGTTCAATATCAGACTGCCTCCCGACCTTCTAATGCATACTTGAAATTATGGTGCCCATCACTCAAATATCTACTAATTTGCTTCTCGGAACACGAAGTAATACCCTCAATATAGCTGCCTAGCTTCTCGGAAGGAAAGGCCTACTGTAAAACGTTAGACTATATACGAATGCGTAAAGTTCTACAACGGCTTGACTCCCTGCTTTAATATTCGAATATTGAATGATGGAACGGCAGATCGAGCAACACTACTGTATCGTCTCCGTTAATTTCTTGAGACCTAATTTTGAACCGCATGCAAGTCTTTCTCATTTTTATATTTATATAGAAATACTGCAATTTACAGTTATGGTGATTACAATTATTTTGGAAATTGTCAACTGCTAGTTGAAAAAATTTTATTTCTGAATATAAGTGTCTTTGGAACTAGTTCAGCACACGTTTATGACATTATTTTGTTATACTTATGGTTATTTTATATGATTGTTGTATACGGACCTACGCTGATTGAGCAACACGTCTGGCGAGGACTGGTAGTAGCGTGCGGCTGAAAGTAGCGGAACTACTAGATGGACATCCTGAATTCCTTTAACTTTGATTTTGTACCGTTCACATTTTTTACCAGTTCTCCATTTATTTATACATGCTGTAATTTTCTGTTATGATATTTTCGATTTATTCCAATAATTTCCATTTTTACTTTGAATAATTATATTTCATAGGAAGGGTGCCTTTGGAATTAGTTGAGGGCACGTTTACGATATTATTTTGTTAAACATAGTGTTATTTTATATGATTGTCTGTATAAGTCTGGGGTGATCATGTAGTTGCATTCAGAAGATTCGACCGAAACTAGGGTATGATCTACGTTAACTTCTTCAACCCTGATATTGTACCGTATGCATTCATTCCCAGTTCTCCATTTATTTATACACACTGCAATTTACTGTTATGATATTTTAGGTTTTCTACACAATGGTCAATTTTTAGATTGAAATATCGTATTCCCTAGTAAACGTGCCTTTGGAATGATTTGTATGTACATACATGATAATATTATGCTAAATTCTTTGTTATTGCATATGATTGATTATATACGTACCTACACATCGGTAGCGACACAGATGCAGTGGTCTTGTAGTTGCACACGGCAGATCGGAGCGGTAGACTGGAAGTTCTTCGTTGATTTCGTAATCGATGATTTTGAGCCGTGTGTATTTTTTTCCAAATTTTCCAATTTATTGACACATACTGTAATTTAATGTAATTTAAATTTTCTTCTAAATTTTTAATTTATATTTTAAAGAATTGTATTTTTTCAGTGAAAGTGGCTTCAGAATTAGATGAGTGCACGTTATGACATTATTGTGTTAAGATTATTTTCATTTCATACCATAGTCTGCATACGTACCTACGCTGTCAGAGCGATATTACTGGCGCTGTCTTGTATTTGCGTACGGCAGGTTGGGCGACACTACAGGATGGTCTCCATCAATTCCTTTATCCTTCGACTTTATCCTTCGACAGGACTGGCGATGTTTTGTTTGTAGCTACGCACGGCTGGACTGAGCGACTCTACTGCCTAGTCTTCGATAATTCATCTAACCTTTATATTGTACCGCATGCATTCTTCCCCGTTTTCCATTTATTTAAACACACTGTTAATTTCAGTTACTATATTTTCGGTTTCTTTCAAAATTTTCAACCTTTATGTTAAAAAATTTTACTTCTTAGTAAATGTATCATTGGAATTAGTTGAATGTACGTTTATCGCGATATTTTGCTAAACTTAATATTGTTTCATATGATTGCCTGGATGAGCACCTACGCTTCCGTGTCGTCACAGCTGATGTGGTCTTGTAGTTGGGTACGACAGATCGGAGCGGCGTACGGCATTGTATCGATATCATCATTAACCTCGATTTTGCGCCATATTCATATTTTCACACTTTTTCTATGTATTTATACATTCTGTAATTTACTGTCATGAATGTTCCGATTTTTAATCGAAATTTTCAGTTTTTAGTTGAAGAAATTGTATTTCTTCGGAAATGTGTCTTTGGAATTAGTTGCTGCAATTTTTCCCAGTTTTCCATTTTTTTATGCATACTATAATTTACTGCTATGATATTTACAATTTTTTCCATATTTCTCAATTCTTAGTTAAATGAATTGTATTATTTAATAAAAGTGTCTATTAACTCCGATGAGTCAACGTTTATAAAAATAGTTTGTTCAACTTATTTTCCGTTTATATGACTGTTTCTGTATATACCAACGCCTACAGTGCGACACGACTGGAGTGACCTCGTAGTTGTGTTCGGTAGATCCGAGAGACGCTACCGTATGGTATTGCCTAATCCTTGATTTAGACCAGTATGAATTTTCCCCATGTTTTCTATTGATATATACATAGCATAATTAACTGTTGTATTTTCAATTTTATTCAAAATATTCAATTTTTAGCTGATAAAATTGTAGTCCTTAGTAGAAGTGTTTTTGGAATTTGTTGAGGGTACATTTGTGACATTGTTTTGTTGAATTTGTTGTTGGATTATATGACTGTCTGTACAGGACCTCACGCTATGGGAACCACACAATTGGTGTGAACTTGTAGTTAAGTATCTGTAGATCGTTTCGACGCAACTCTGCTCGTCACCGTATGCCTACCAGCTCTGCGGTTCTATACGAGCCGATTGACGTTATAGTTATGTACGAAAGATCGGAGAGCCACATCTGGCTATCATACCTTAATTTCTTTAACCTTGATTTGGACCAGTATCTCTTTCACCTCATGTATTCTATTTACTTGTACTTACTCTAATTTTCTGTTATATTTTCGATTATGCTTCAAAGTTTTCAATTTTTGATTTAAAAAGTTGTACTTCTCAGTACAGGTTCCTTCCGAATTGGTTGTGTTTCCGCATATAACAATACAATGTTAAGCTTGTTATTATCTTATATGATTGCCTGTATACGTACCTATGCTTTCGGAGCGTCACGAATGCAGTCGTCTTGCAGTTGCATTCGGTATATATGTGTGACACTACTCCATGACCTTCGATATGTGTTCTGACCTTGATACAGTACCATATGCATTCTTTCCCAGCATTCCATTTATTTATACATACCGTAAGTTACTGTTATGATGTTTCCGATTTTTCCGGAACCTTTAATTTTTAGTATAAAAAATTGTATTTCGTTAGATAAGAGACTTTTGAATACGATGCGTGTACATTTGTGAAAATATTTTGTGAATGTCATTGTTATTTTATATGATTATCTATATTCGTACCTACTCTTCCCGAACGACAGTGATGGAGTGGTCCTGTAGCCGTGTACGGCAGATCGAAGCGGCACAACAGAATGGTCATCGTTAATTCCTTTAACCACAATGTTGTACCGTATTCCACCTTTCGCAATTCTCTGTTTATGGAGAAATACCGTAATTTACTCTTACGATATCCTCAATTTCCTCCGGTGTTTCCAATTCAGATTTTAAAAAATTGTATTTCTTATTAAAAGTATCTTTGGAATTAGTTGTGTGTACGTTGATGACAATATTTTGTTAAGTTCTTGGGTATTTCATAGGATTGTCTCTATACGTATCTGCTATTCCGGAGCGACACGGCTGCTGTGGTCCTATAGTAGCATTCATTAGATACGTGCGTCACTGCTGTATGGTCTATGTATATATTCTTAACCTTAATATTGTACAATATTAATTCTTGCATAGTCATGTATTCTATTTCATTTGCTGCAATTCAGTGTTATGGTCTTTTTGATTTGTCATAATTATAAATTTTTGTTCAGCGTTTTGTAATTATTAGCAAACGTGTTCTTTGGAAATAGTTGTGTTTACATGTATGAAAATTTTCTCTCATGCGTGTTGCTACGTTATATGATTGTCTATATGCGTACCTACGCGTCTGGTGCGACATGGCTGGATTGGTTTTGCAGTTGCGTTCGCTAGATCGGAGCAACAATGCCGTTAAGTGTTTGATAATTTCTCTAACCTTGACTTAGTACCGTATGCATTTTTCCCTGCTTTCCATTTAATTATACATGCTGTAATTTACTGTTATGATATTTTTGATTTTTCTCCAAAATTTTCTATCTTTATCTCAGGAAATTGTGCTTCTTAGGAAAAGTGACTTTGGAATTAGTTGAGTGTACCCGTATGACATTATTTTGTTCAACTAATTGTTATTACGTATGATTGTCCTTACCTACGCTGTTTGCGCTACACGACTGGCGAGGTGCAGTAGTTGCGTGCGGCAGAGCGGAGCGACAGTACTGGATGGTATTCGATAATGTTTTTAACCTTTATATTGTACAGTAAAAATTTTTTCCCAGTTTTACATTTATTTGGACAAACTGTAAGATACTGCTACGACATTTTCAGTTCTCCTAACAAATACAGTTTCTGAAATAAAATGCGGAGGGTTTGAATCAAATCGGAAATATCATAACAGTCGATCACGGTATGTAGAAATAAATAGTGATTATCGAAGGTATGCATTCGGCACAATATCAAAGTTAGTCAAATTAACGAAGATAATACCGTAGTGTCGGTCCGAAATGCGGAACGCAACTGCAAGACCATAACAGGCGTGTCACTGCGGAAGCGTATGAACGTATAAAGAGTGTTATGTAGAATAAAAATAAATCTCATCATAATATTGTCATAAACGTACACTCGACTAATTCCAACGACACTTTCACTGATAAATACAATTTTTTAAACCAAAAATTGGAAATTATAATATGAATTGGAGATATCAAAACAGTAAATTACAGTATGTACACATAAACCTAATACAGAGAAATAATGCACACAGTACAATATCAAGGTGAAAGAAGATATCAATGACCATACAGTACTATCGCTCCGATATTCCGAACGCAACTGCAAGAGAACTCCACCCGTGTCGCTCAGGATGTGTAGGTACGTACACGCAAAATCGTTTAAAATAACAACAAATATAGGAAACTGATGACATAAACGTACTCTCAACTAATTCTGATGACCCTTTTCATGAAATGTACAATGAATGATATCAAAAAATTTGTATGTGTTATAGCAGTAAATTACAGTATATATAAACAAATAGTGAATGCGAAAGAATGCCAATGGTACAATATTAAGGTTAAAAGAATGAACATAGACCATAGAGCAGTGTCGCTCCTATCAAGTGAACGCAACTACAAGATAAGTCCAGCCGTGTCGCTCTTGAAGCGTAGGTACGTATGCAGACAATCATATAAGATAACAATATTATTAACAAGGAAATGTCGTAAACGTACATTCAACTAATTTCGGAGGCACTTTTAGTAAGAAATACAATTTCTTTAAATAAAAATTGAAAATTTCGAAGAAGAACGAAAATATCACAACAGTAAATTGCAATATCTATAAGTAAATAGGAAACTGGGATAGAATGCATATGGTACAAAATCAAGGCTAAGGAATTCACAGAAACCATACAGTAATGCCGCTTCGAGCTGCCGTGTACGACTACAGGACCACGACAGTCGTCTTGCTCCGGCTGGGTAAGTACGAATACAGACAATCGTATAAAATACCAATAAGCTTAACAAAATACTGTAACAAACGTAAGCTCTGTTAATTCAAAAGGAACTTTTACAAAGAATTACAATTTTTCAAAATAAAATTGAGAATTTTGATGTATTTCGAAAATATAATAATATTAAATTACAGTATGTATGAATAAATGGAAAACTGGGGAAAAATGCGTACGGTACAGTATCGAGGCAATAGTAATTTCCGACGACCACCAAGTAGTGACGATCCCATCTACCGAATGCAAGTGCAATACGACTCCAGTCGTGTGGTGCCGGCAGCGACGGTACAGATGGAGACAATCATATAAAATAACAGCGAATATAATAAGATATTGTCCCAAACGTATGCTGCACTAATTCCAAAGGCACGTTTCAGGTACGACACAATTCCTGAAATTAAAAACTTGAAATTTTGAAAAATATCGAAAATATCATAACACTATATTACAGTTCGTGTCCCGATAAAAAAGTTAGTCTCCATTTCAGTGACGAGCACCTTAACTACATGTGTGCATTAGAAGGTCGAACATCAAGCCTTTCGAGAACATTACCACCTTCTTCTAGAGACGAACGGAAAAGTCAATAGCTACACCTACCCTGTGATTCGGGGAGGCAAACCAAGTATTCCAGGAGTAAATCCGCTGATCAGTAATGGCAATGGTATTGGCAATGTACTGAGTCAAACCGTAGTAGAAGTATACCTATGCGTAGAGGGTTAAACTTTACACCGAGGGCATTTACTTTTCGCGATCCTATCCAGCTGTATCGATAGCATAACTACGAGCTCAGAGATACAAATTAGTATATATTTCAGTGACAGGCACCATAACTTCATGCATGAATTGGAAGATCGATAATCGAACCGTTGGAGAACGTTACCACACTCTTTGCGAGTCGAACTGATAAATCAACGGCTCCTCCGATCCTATGATTCGCAGAGTCAAACCAGGTACTCCGTGAGTATGTCCGCTGATCGGCTTTGGCAGTAAACACCTCAATTCACGGTTTGAACATTAAAGTAGAGCGTAATACCGCCTGAGTGCGTTACATATTGTTATAAACTCAAACGTCGGCAAACCTCGGCTGCTTCATCTATAGTATAACATCGTCCTCAGAACATGAAATAAGTCTTCAATTCAGTGACGGGCACCTTAACTCCTTGTATGAATTAGAAGATCGTGGGTCAATCCGCTTGAAAGCATTACCACCGCCTGTGAGAGACGAACCGCTACATCAAGAGGTTCCCCGATCCTTTGGTTCCGAGCGTCCAACCAGGTATTCCGGGGTAGCTCAGGTGAACCGTATTGTAAAGAGACACCTTAATTCACGGTTTGAATATAAAAGTAAAGTGTCAAACCCTTTTAGAACGTTACCAATTTGTATAAAGTCAAACGTTTACCAAAGCCGTTAACTTCCGCGATTATCACCGGCACAATCGAGAGTATAACTTCGTGTTCAGAGAAATGATTTAATCTTCATTTGATTGACGGGCACCTGAACATCATGTATCTATTAGAAGACCGACGGTCGATACGGTCGAAAATTTTACCACCATCTGTGATAGACGAACGGCTAAGTCAATATTTTCACCTATCCTGTCATTCGGAGAGTCAAACCAGGTATCCCTGGAGTAAGTCCGCTGAACAGGATTAGTAATAGACACCTTAATTGATGGTTTGAGTATTTAAGTAGAGCGTCAAACCGTCTTAGAACGTTACCAATTCCTATAAAGTCAAACACTGCCACGAAGTCGTTAACTTCCGCGAATATCACCGGCTTCATCGACAGTGTAACGTCGGATTATGAGAAAGAAGTTAGTTTTCATTTCAGTAACGGGCACCATAACTTCATGTATGGATTTGTAGCTCGATTGACAATCCGCTCGAGAACGTTGCCACTGTCTGTGAGAGACGAACGGCTATATCGATAGCATCACCGATCCTGCGATTCCAAGAGTCAAACCAGGTATTCCAGGAGCAAATACGCAGAACAGTATTGCCAGGAGACACCTTAATTCGCGGAGTGAATATCAAAATAGAGCGTCGCACAGGGTGACAAAAATACTGATTGCTATTTGAGTCAAACATTTTACCGAATGACTTACCGCCAGAGAAGCTAACCCGTCGTATCCAGAGTACAGCTAGGTGTTTGGGGAAACGCATTGGTATATATTTTAGTGACGGCATATAAATTTCTTGTATCAATAAGAAGGTCGAGTGTAAAACATTCGTGACCGTAACCACCTCCTATGATATTCGGACAACTGAGTCGATAGCTTCACCAATCCAGTGATGCGGAGAATCAAAGCAGGTATTCCGGGAGTCCATCCGCAGTACACTATTTGCAATGGACAACTTAGTTCACGGCTAGAATATTATACTACATAGTCAAACATTTGTAGACCGTTACATATTGGGATAATGTCAATAGCTTTACTGAAGACCATTCTAACCGTGAAATTAACCCAATGTATGTGGAGTGTTAATTCGTACTCAGAGATACCAATTAGTATACATTGCATTGACGTGCACCTTATCTTCCTGTATGAATTCGAAGATCCAGAGTCAAACCGTTCGAGCACGTGACCACACTCATTGAGATACGAACAGCTAACACAATAGCTTCATTGAGAGTCGAACGTCAAAGTCTGTAGTGTCACCTGTCCCTGTCCTTACGAGAGTCAAACCACGTATTCCGGGTATACAGCCGCTGAAGGTTATTGGCCAAACACACCATAATTCACGGTATGAATATTAAGGTCGACAGCCAAACCGACGGTGAACATTTCCAATTTGAATACGATCAGTATTCTTACGGAAATCCTTACCATCTGTGAACCTCACCGTCTGAATAGAGAATATAACTTCGTGCTTCAGGAAACAAATTTGTGTTCATTTTCATCGGGCATCCTAATTTCACATATGAATAAGATGAGCGATCGTCAAACCGTTCGAGAACGATACCTCCATATTTGAGTGTCGAACGGTTAAGTCAAAAGCTTCATCAATCCTGATATTCCGCTAGGGGAACCAGGAATTACGGGAATCTATCTGCGGCACAGTACTGCTATTTGACACCATATTTCACGGTATAAATTTTAATGTGCAGAGTCAACCCTTTGTAGAACAGTACGTATTCGTATAAAGTCAAACTTTTACCGAAGGCCTCGCTATCCGAGAAGCCTAGATGGGTGCAGGGAGTGTTAATCTGACTGTTCGCGGAAACAAATTGGTTCATTCTTTAGCAGACGGACACCTTATTTCTGTGTAAGAATAGCATAATCGAGGGTCGAACCGTCCGAGAACGCAGATCTACGTAAATAACATAACCCTTCCTATGATTCCGAGACACAAACCTGGTACACCGAGAGTAAGTTCCCAACGCAGTATCGGAAAGAGACAGCTTAATTCACGGTGTCAATATTAAAATAGAGAGTCAAGCTGTCGTAGAATAATACCAAATTGTACAAAGTCATTTTCTTACAGAATACGATACGTACCGAGAACATATCCCCTTGTCGCGAGTGTCAGCATAGTGCGCACGGATAGAAATTAGTAGACATTTTCACAGACGGACACCTTATCTTCGTGTTTGAATGGAAAGATCGAGTGTCAAACAGTCCTAAAACGATCCGTCATTCATTGAGAGCCGAACTGTTAAGCTAATTGGTGCACTTATCCTGTTATTCCGAGGGACAGACCAGGTATTCCTGGTGTCAATGCGCTGTGCAATATTTACAATAGACACCTTAATTCACGGTTTGAATATTAATGTAAAGCGTCAATCCGATTGATAACATTACCAATTTGTATTAAGTAAGACGTTTTACGGAAGACCGTACCCACCGAAAGCATAACGCACTGTGTCAAGAGTATAATATGGATCTCAGTGGTTGGAATTAGTATACTTTTAGCAGGCGTACAAATTGTTTTCGTGTACTAATAGCAAAAATCGAGGCTAAAACCGTTCTAGAATGTTACCGCCTTTGTTGAGATTCGAACGGTTAAGTCAATAGCATCATCTATCCTATGATTCCGAAAGTCAAGCCAGGTATTACGGGTATAAATCCCCTGAAAGGTATTGGTAATTGACATCTTTATTCACTGCTAGAATATTAAAGTACAGCGTCAAACGGTTGTACAACTTAACCTATTCTCATAGATTGATACTTTTACCTCGCCTTCCAAACTGCCTAACCCACTGTAGCGAGTGGCTACTTAATGTTAACGGAAACAAATTGATAGATATTTTAACAGACGGACACCACATTTTCCTGCATAAAACTCAAACTGCATACACAAACCGTTGCAGATCGTTACGTCCCTGTTTGATAGTCGGACGGCAAAGTCAATGGCTCCACATGCTCTTTGTTTCCGCGATTCATATCAGATATTCCGGGAGCAAACCAGCTTACAGCATTGGCATTAAACACCACAGTTCCAGATATAAATATTAAAGAACAGAGTCAAACTGCAATAGAAAGTTACATATTGGTATAGAGACCAACTTTTTGCCGAAGACCTTCCTTGCCGAGAAGCTAACCCGCTGTACCAAGAGTATTTCTCCGTATTCTGAGGGACGGATTAGTATACATTTTAGTGACTGGCGCCATAATTTCACGTCTGAATTCGAAGATATATTGGTCTAACCGTTCGAGAACGTTACAGCCGTCTTTGAGACTCAAGCTGATATGCCAATAGCTTCAACTATCCAGTGATTTCGAAGGGAAAACCAGGTACTCTGGGAGTAAATCTGCTGAGAAGTATTGCCGTTAGAAACATTAATTCACCGCATGAACACTAAAGTAGAGAGTCAAACCGTCGGTGAACAATGTAGGTAGGTATAAAGTCATTCCTCTTACAGACTCCCTTACATTCCGAGAAAATAACTGGCAGCAGGGAGTGTGTTGCTTCGTGATCAGTGAAACAAATAAGTTTTCATATTCGTGTCGAGGCCATTGATTTCATGCATGAATGAGAGGATCGCGGGGCAAACCGTTCCAGAATGTTACTAACTTCGTAGAGATTGGTACATGTATGACAATAGCTTCACCTATCCAGTGATTCGGAGAGTCGCGCCAGGTATTCCTGGAGTAAATCCGCTGACCGGTATTGCCAATACATTCCTTAATTCGCGGTTCGAATATTAAAGGTGACCATCACACCGTTGTAGACCGTTACCAATTGCTGTACAGTCAAACATTTAACAGAAAGCCTTAGCGCCTGAGAATCTAACCGGCCGTATCGAGAGTACAACTTCGTGATTAGAGAAACTCATCAGTATACGTTTTAGTGACGGCACCTTAAATTCATGTATGTATTAGAATATAGATGGTCAAATCGTTCGAGAACGTTACCTCCCTCTTTGAGAGTAGTACAGCTAGTTCAATAGCTTCCCCAATCGTGTGATTCTGAAAGTCAAACTAGGTATACCGGGACTAAATCGGCAGAACAATATTGGCAATAGACACACAATTTCACGGTATATATACTACAGTGCAGGGTCAAACCGCTGCTGAATGATAGTTATTGGTGTGGAACGAGTAGGTAATGTCCTACAACGGCTTGTCGGCCTGCCGTAATATTCAAACCGTGTATTGAGGTGTCTATTGGCAATAGCTTTCAGCGGACTTATTCCCGGAATACCAGGCTTGACCCTCGGAATCCCAGGATAGGTGAAGCTATTGACTTAGCAGTTCGACTTTCGAGGAAAGTGGTAATGTACGCGAACGCTTTAACAGCAAATTTTCTAATTCAAGCATGAAATTAAGGTGCCCGGCGCTGAAATGAGAACGGATTTCTTTCTCTCAACACGAAGTTATACTCTAGATACGGCGGGATAATTTCTCGGGCGGTAATGCTTCCGGTTAAATGTTTGACTTTGTAGGATTTGGTGACGTTCTCAAAAGGTATGACACCCCAGTTTAGTATTCATACCGCGAATTAAGGTGTCCAGTGCCAATACTGTTCAGCAGATTCATGTCCGGAGTACCTGATTTTCTCTCGGAATCACAAAAATATCTGAAGCTATTGACTCATCCGTCCGAATTTCAAAGAAGGTGGTAACGTCTTCGAACGGCTTGCCTGTCGATACTCTCATGGCTACATGGAGTTAAGGTGCCAGGCCCTACAACGTGGACTTATTTGTTTGCGTTTACACTAAGCAACACACTAGTTGCTGTGGGTTAGGTCCTCGGTAGACATGGTAATTGATAAAACCTTTGAATTTAAACCAACTGGTAACGTTCATAAACGGTTTTACGCTCTACTTTAATATGCAACCTGAGAACTAAGGTGTCTTTTGCCAATACTGACAAGCGGATATGCTCCCGGAATAACTGGTTCGCCTTTCGGTGTCACAGGACAGTTGACGGTATTGACGCAGCGGTGCGACCCTCAAAGAAGGTAGTTACGTTCACGAGTAGTTTGATTTTCGATTCAGCTTCTCATACAAGAAAGCAAGGTGTGTTTCTGCTAAAATATCTGCTAATATGTTTCTGTGAACACTAAGCAAGACACTACTTACAGGGTGTTAGGTTCTCGGAGGGTAAGGTATCCGGTAAAAATTGTAACTTCATACTAATAAGTAACGTTCTTCAACGGTCTGACTCTGTACTTTAATATTTACTCCGTAAATTAGCGTGTTTAATGCCTATGCTGTACAGGGGATTTATTCCCTGAGTGCCTGGCTTGACTCTCGGAATCGCAGAATACGTGAAACTGTTGACTATGCCGTCCGTCTCTCACACAAGGTGACGAGGACCTCGAACCGCGTGACCTGCGATCTTCTAATTCATACATGAAATTAAGACGCCCGTCACAGGTATGTCGGCTAATTTGATTTTCCGAACTCGAGGATATACTCCCGAAACGGCGGGTTAGCTTCTTCGAAGGAAAGGCTATCTGTAAAGTGCATGACTTTATATCAATTGGCAACATACTTAAACATTTTCACACTCTACTTTAGCATTCAAACCTTGAATTACGGTGTTAATTGCCAATACCCTTCAGCGGACATACTCTCGGATTTCCCGGGTTGCCTCTAGTTATCACGCGAATGGTGAAGATATTGACATAGACGTTCGTCTCTCACAGAAGGAGACAAGGTTCTCGGACAGCTTGACCTGCGATCTTCTAATTCATACATGGAATTAAGACGCCCCCCACTGAAATGAAGACCAACTTCCTTCTCTGAACACGAAGTTATACTCTCGAAACGGTGTGTTTGCTGCACCCAGGGCAAGCCCATCGATAAAGTGTTTCATTTTATACCTATTGGTAACGTACTCAAACTGTTCGACGCTTTACTGCAATATTCAAACCGAGAATTAAGGTGTTTATTACCGAAACTCTTCAGCGGTCTTACTCCAGGAACACCAGGTATGTCTCTCGGAATCATAGGATAGGTGAAGCTATTGACTTAGTCGTTCGATTCCCATAGGAGGTGGTAACGTTCGCGAATGAACTGACGCTCGATTTTCCTATTCATGAATGAAAATAATGTGTGCGTCTGCTAAAGTGTCTACTAACTTGCTTCGTGCGTGAACATTATGCTAGACACCGCCACAGCGGGTAGGTTCTCGGAAGGATAGGTCCAAATAGGTAACGTTGTAAAGTGTTTTGACTTGTGCTTTAATATTGAAACCGTGAATTAATGTGTCTGTTCCGAGTACGATGCAGCGCATGTACTCCGGGAAAGCCTGGTTTGACTATCCAATAAGCCCAGGATAGGTTACGCTACAGCCATATCGGTTTGACTCTCAAAGAGATTTGTAACGTTCTTGGACGGCTTGACACTTGACCTTCGAACTCATACCTGAAATTAAGGTGGACGTCACTAAAATGTATGCTAGTTTGTTTACCTGGAGACGAAGTCATTCTTCCCATATAGCGGGATAGGTTCTCGGCTGATAAGGCCTTCGGTAAATAATTAGACACCATAACAATGAGTAACGTTCTACAACATTTTGACGCTCAGCTATAATACTCATACCGTGAAACAAGGAGTCAATTGCCAAAAATTGTCGGCGAAGGTACTACCGGAATACCTTGTTTGTCACTCGGAATCACAGTACAGGTGGAACCTTCGACTTAGCCACTTGACTCTAAATGAGAGTGGTAACGTCCCCAAATTGTTTGGCACTCGATCATCTAATTGATGCATGAATTTATGGTGTACGTCACTGAAATGTATGCTAGTTCGTACCTCGAAGCACGCTTTTATACTCCCTATACAACGGGACAGTTTTTCGGAGGGAAAGGCATTCTTTAACAGCTTTGACCATACACATATAGGTAATGTTCCACTACGGCTTGACGGCCCGCTTTGATATTCAAACCGAGAATTGATGAGTCTACTGCCCATACTGTTGAGCGGATTTGCTTCCGGAATACCTGGTTTGCTTCTCCGTATCCCAGGATAAGTGAAGCTATTGACTTAGCCGTTCATCCCTCGCAGAAGGTGTTAATGGTCTCGAGTCATTTGCCACTCGACCTAGTAATTCATATATAAAAATAAGGTATGCCTCTGCTATAATGTCTATAAGTTTGTTTCCGTGAGTACTAATCATGACATTCGCTACTGAGGGTTAGGATCTTGGAAGGCAAGGTATCCTGTTTAAAGTTTGACTACATATCATTTGGTAATGCACTAAAACGGATTGACTCACTACTTTAATATTCATACCGTGAATTAAGGTGTCTATTGTAAATACTGTTAGCGGATTTACCCCTGGAATGCCAGGGTTAACACTCGGAATCACAAGTATAGGTGCAGATATTGGCTTAGCCGTTCTTCTCTCACAGGAGGTGGTATCGGTCTCGAAAGCATTGACTCTGGATCTTCCTATTCTTACATGCAATTATGTTGACCGTCTTCTAAAATATCTACTAATCTCTTTCCTTCAACACTAAGGATGACAGTCGCTAGTTCGGTGTTGGTTCTTGGAACATAAGTGATTCGATAAAATGTTTGACCATGTTCCAGTAGGTACCGTTCTACGATGGTTCAAATTTCTATATTACTATTTATACTGTAAATTATGGTGGTCTATTGCCAATACTGTACAACGGTTTACTCCCGTAATACCAGGTTCGGCCCTCGGAACCACAGTATAGGTGATGCTCCTGACCTAGTCGTTCGACTCTGAAAGATGGTGGTAACGATCCCGATCAATTTGACCATCGATATTCTAATTCATACATGAATTTAAGGTACCATTACTGAAATGTATACTAATTTGTTACTATGAACACCATGTTATACTCACTGTGCAGCACGGTATTACTACGGAGGGTAAGGTCTTCAGAGAGACATTTGACTTTATATCAATATCTAGCGTTCTCATACGGATTGGCGCTCTACTTCAATATTCAAACCCAAACTTGAATTGTCTATTGCCAACACTGCATAGGGCATTTACTCCCGGAATGACAAGCTTGACTCCCGGCATCATTGGATTGTTGAAGCTACTGACTTAGCCATTCCAATCTCAAAGAGGGTGGTAACGTTCTCGAACGGTTCATTCCTCGATCTTCAAATTCATAGATGAAATCAAGGTGGCTGTCACTAAAGCGTATTCTAATTTGCTTCCGTGAGAACGAGGTTATACTCTTGCTACAGCGCGTAAGACCCTCGAAAGTTAGTCCTTCACTTCAAAGGAAGTCTTCATACCAATGTGTATCGTTCCACAACGGATGGACACTGTACATTAGTATTCATACCGTGAATTATGGTGTCTATCGCCAATACTGTACTGCGGATAGACTCCAAGAATACCAGATATGACTAACGGAATCACAGGATAGGTGAAGCTATTGAGTTAGACGTTCCTGTCCCAAAGAAGGCGGAAACGGTCTCGACCGATTTGACACTCGATATTCTAATTCGGATATAAAATTATGGTGCGCTTCAGCAATAATGTCTACTAATTTGTTTCCGCAAGCACTTGACATGACACTCGCTACTGCGGGATATGTTCTAGGAAGGATATGTGTTCGGTACAAAGAAGGACTATATACCAATTAGTAGTGTTCTCCAACGCTGTGACTCCCATCTTTAATATTCATAACATTTATTATGGGGTCCATTGCCAACGCTGAACAGCGGATTCACTACCCGAATAACTCGTTTGACTTTCGGTATGACAGAATTGGTGAAGCCATAGACATAGCCGTCAAACTCTCAAACGGGGTTGTAACAATTTCTGACGGATTGACTATCGATTTTGATATTTACGCATGAAAATGTGGTGTCCGTCTGCTAAAGTATCTACCAATTGGTTTCCATGAACATCAAGAAGGACACTCGTTACAGCGGGTTAGGCTACTTGGAAGTTAAGGCCCTCGGTAAAAAGATTGAATCTCTGAGAATAGGTAATACTCTACAAGCGTTTGACGCTGTAATTTAATATTCGAGCAGTGCATTCTGATGCCCATTACCAATAGTGTTCAGGGGATTTACAACCGAAATACCTGGTTTGACATCTGCGAATCACAGGATGCATGAAGCTATTGAATCAATCCTTCTGATCTCTAAGAATGATGTTACATTCTCGAACGGTTTGAAGCTCGAGTTTCTAATTCATAATTGAAATTAAGGTGCCGGACACTAAAACGTACAATAATTCGTCCTTCTGAGCAGGGTGTTATACTCTCGAGACAGCTGGATAGTTTTTCGGAGGGAAAGGCATTCCGTAAGAAGTTCGTCCCTACACCAATAGGCAATGATTTACAACGGTTTAACGCCTTATTTTAATATTCAAACCGTGACATCAGGTGCATATTATCACTACTATTCAGCGGATTTACTCCCAGAATACCTGGTACGACTCTTGGAATCGCTGGATGGGTGAAGGTATTGTATTAGCCTTTCGTCTCACACTGACGGTGGCAACGTTCTCGAGTGGTTTGACCGTCGATCTTCTAATTCATGCATCAACTAAAGGTGCTCGTAACTAATTTGTATACTAATCTGCTTCCCAAAACACGTAGGTATACTCTCGATTCGGCTGGTTAGTTTCTCGGACGGTAAGGCATTCTGTGATACGTTCGACTTTATAGGAGCTAGTAACGATCTATCACGGTGTGTCGCTCTATTTTATATTCACTCCGCACATTCGGTATTTATTGGAGATACTGTACAGCGCATTTACTCCTCGAATATCTCGTTTGAATCTCCGAATCACTGGACAGGTGAAGCTATTGACTTAGCCGTTCTTCACTCACAGTAGGTAGCAACGTTCTCGGGCGGCTTGACATTCGATCTTCTAATTCATACATGAAGTTAACGAGCCCGTCACTGAAATGACATCTAATTTGATTCTCTGAAGATGAATTTATACACAGCATACCGCTGGCTAAATTCTCGGAATGTAAGGTATCCGTTAAAGACTATGCCGTTATAGCATTTGGTAGCAATCTCATACGATTTGACTCTCTACTTTAATATTCATACTGAGAACTAAGGTGCCTATTGCCAATACTGTTCACCAGATTTACTGCTGGAATACCAGGCTTGACTCCAGGAATCACAATTTTGGGTGAAACTATTGACTCAGCCGTTCGACTCTCAAAGAATGTGGTAACGTTCTGGAAGGATATTGCCGATGTACACCTTAATTCAGGGCTTGAATAGTAGAGTAGAACGGCAAACCGTTTGAGAACGTTACCTACTGCTATAAAGTCAAACGTTTTACCGGAGACCTTACCCTTCGAAATACTAACCCGCTGTGTTGAGAGTATAACTTCGTGTTCCGAGAAAGAAATTAGTATTTATTTCAGTGTCGGGAACAGTAACTTCGTGTATGAATTAGAAGATCGATGGTCAAACCGTTCGAGAACGTTACAGCCCTCTTTATGTGTCCAATGGAGAAGACAGTACCTTCACCTATCCTTTGAATACGACAGTAATACCAGGTAAATCGAGAGTAAATCAGCTGAACGGTATCGAAATGGACACCTTACTGCTCGGTGTAAATATTAAAAGAAAGCGCCAAACCGTTTGAGAACGATACCAATTGCAATAGAGTCAAGCACATTATCGAAGACCATACCTTCCGAAAATCTAACCTGCTCTACCGAAAGTATAACATCGTGGTCACAGAAAGAAATTGGCATTTATTTCAGTGACCGGCACGCTAACTTCATATATGTATCAGAAGATCGATTGACAAACCGCTCGAGAGCGTTATCAGCCTCTATGAGAGACGAAATTCTAAGTCAGTAGTGACTCCGAGAGCCAAATCTGGAATTCCAGACGTAAATCCGCTGAAGAGTATTGGCTTTGTCACCGTAATTCACGTTTTGAATATTAAAGTAGAGTGTCAAACCGTTGAAGAAGGACACGTATTCGTACAGAGTCAACTTTTATACCGAAGACCATATATTCCGAGAAGTCTATCCCACTTTAGGGACTGTTTTGCTCAGTGGACGCGGAATTGAATTGGTAGACATTTTACCAGACGGACAGCTCATTTTCGTGTATGAATAGAAAATCGAGAATCTAGCCGTTCGGGATCGGTACCACCATCTTTGCCAATCGCACAGCTATGTCAATATCATATCCTATCCTGCGATTCCGAAATTCAGACCAGATATTCCAGGAGTAAATGCGCTGTACAGTATTGGCAATGGACACCTCAAATCAAGTGGAGAATATTGAAGCAGACTGTCAAACTGTTGTAGAACAATAACTATTCACGTATGGTTAAGCGTCCTACAGAATGCACTACTCGCCCAAAATCGGACCCTCTGTATCGAGAGCATTACAGCGCGTTCAGAGACACGAATCAGTTTACAATTTAGTGTCAAGCACAATAATGTAATGCGTGAATTAGAAGATAGAGGGTCAAACCGCTCGAGAACGTTGCTACCTTCTGCGAGAGACGAATGGTTAAGTCAATAGCTTCACCCATCCTGAGGTTCCGAGAGACAAACCAGGTATTCCGGGAGTAAATAGGCTGGACACAATTGGCAAAAGACACCTCAATTAACGGTTTGAATATTAAACCAGACCGTCAGACCGTTGTAGAACGTTTCCTATTAGTTTTGCGTGAAACATTTTACCGATAGTCCAACATTCGGAGAATCTAACCTGCCGTGCCGAGAGTATAACTTCGCGTTCAGAGAAACAAATCAGTTTTCATTTCAGTGACATATACCGTATCTTCATGAATGAATTGGATGATCGAGTGTCAAACCTTTGGCGAATGTTACCACCGTCTGTCAGACGCGAACGGCTAAGTTAATAGCTTCACCTGTCCAGTGACTCCGAAAGTCAAACCGGGTATTCCAGGAGTAAATATCCAGGACTGTATTGTCAATAGTCAGACCAATTCACGGTATGAGTATTATAGTACAGTGTCAAACCGTTGTAGAACGTTACTTAATGGTAGAGAGTCAAATTTTTTAACGATGGCCATATCTTCCGAGAACCTAACTCTCTGTATTGAGAGTACACCTTTACGATCAGAATAGGTAGCTACTATACATTTTAGCGAGGGCAACTAATTCCATGTACGAATTATAAGATCCTGGGTCACATCTTTCGAGAACGTTACCACTCCCATTGAAATTGGAAGCACTACGTCAATAGCTTTATGTATCTTCTAATTCCGTGCTTCAGATGAGGAATTCCGGGAGTAAGTCCGCAGAACAGTAATGGCAATAGACACCATATTTCACGGTATGAATAGTATAATAGAGAGTTAAAACGTCGGCGATCATTACCTTTTCGTATTAAGCCATTCATTTTACCGAATACCTTACCTTCCAAGATCCTAATCCGCTGTGTCGTCTACCTTGATTATTATCCACGGAATCAAATTAGTCGACATACTAGTAGACAGACCCCACATTCTAATGAATAATATCAAAATCAAGAGTCAATCCGTTTGAGAACGTTTCCACCTTCTTTGAGAGTCGCACGATTAAATCAATCGCTCCACCTATCCCGTGGTTCCGAAGGTCAAACTAGGTATTCTGGGCGTAAATCAGCTTTACAGTATCGGCATTAGAAACCTTACTTCCCGGTGTAAATGTTAAAATACTGTGTCAAACAGATGTGCAATGTTACCTATTGATATAGAGTCTAATCTTTCAGCGAATGCCGTACCTTCCGAGAAGTTACCACGCTGTACCGAGAGTACAACTTCGGGCCAGAGAAGCAACATAGTATAAATTTTAGTGACGGGCAACATAATTTCATGTAAGAATCAGAAGATCGCAAGGCAAACTATACCAGAAGGTTGCCACCACCCTTGAGAGTCGCACAGCTAAGTCAATAGCTTCACCCATTCTGTGATTCCGTGAGTCATTCCAGGCATAACGGGAGTAAATCCGCCGAGCAGAATTGGCAATAGGCACCGTAATTTTGGGTGTGAATATCAAATTACTGAGTCAAACCGTTGACCAACATTACGTATTGGTATAGAATCACACTTCTTTCCGAAGGCCTTACCTTCCGAGAAGGTAACACGCCGTATAGAGAGTATAACTTTGCGTTCAGAGGAGCCATCCAGTATCCATTTCAGCGACTGGCACCTTATTGTCCTGCATGAATTAGAAAGTCTAGTGTCAAACAGATCAGGAACATGACAACCTTCGTTGAGAGTCGAACGGCTAAATCAATAGCTGCACACGCCCTGGGATTCAGAGACACAAACTAGGTACTCCGGGCGTAACTACGCTGAAGAATAATGGCCATAGACACCTTAATGCACGGTATGAATATTAAATCAGACCGTTACATATTGGTATAGAGACAAACTCTTTACCGATATACACATTCGGCGAAGCTAACCTGCCGCATTGAAAGTATAACGTCTCGATCAGAGAACGAAAGTAGTATTCATTTCAGTGAATGGCACCTTAACATCATGTATCAATTCGAAGATTGAGCGCTAATCCGTTCGAGAACGTTTCCGCCCACTATGAGAATCGAAGGGATAAGTCAATACCACCACCTATCCTATGATTCCGAGAGTCTGACAAGATAATCTGAGAGTAAATGCGCATCAGATTATTGGCAATAGATACCTATGTTCATGGAATGAATATTATAATACAGTGTCACCCCGAGTGAGAATGTAACTGATAGCTATTATGTCATACGACTTACAGAATGCCTCACCAACCGAGGACCTATCCCGCCATATCGAGAGTATTGCTACATCGTTAGGGAAGCACATTAGTATTCATTTTGGTGACGAGCACCTTTATTTCAAGCATGAATTGAAAGATCATTGGTGAAACAGTTCGTGAACGTTACCACATTCTGTGAGATACGAACAGCTATGTCAGTAGCATGACCTACCCAGTGATTCGGAGAGTCAAGCCAGGTATTCTGGGAGTAAATCCGCTGAACATTTCTTAAAATGTACAGCTTAATTCACGGTTTGAATAACAAAGTAGAACGTCAAGCTGATTGAGAGCATTACCACTTCGTATAATGTCATTCGGTTTACCGAATGCATTACCGTCCGTGAAGCTAACTCGCGGTATCGAGTGTATAACCTCGTGTTCAGAGGAGGAAATTAATATTCATTTCAATCACGTGCACGTTAGCTTCTTGCATGTAGTAGAAGATCGATAGTCATACCGTTGGAGAACGTTGACACATTCTGTGAGAGACGAACTGCGAAGTCGATTGCTTCACATATCCTCTGAATCCGGGAGATTGAATTCACGGATTCAATCTTAACACGATGACGTATGCGCGGATACTCGGTGTCTGTTAGGTGCGACGGCGCTGCAACTAGTGGTCCGCTCCTTGCGGCGGCGCGGCATTAAACTATACCGTTCAAAGCTTGCGCCCTTATGCTCACTAGTACGTTAGGAGGAAACAAACTTCCACCATGACTCTTCGACGTTTCGAAGATTTATTTGCACTCTTGGACGTTTCGAAGACTTCTTTTTATCGTTTTAATGGAAGTTTCATATTTTCACCACGATTTTCCATGATGCGTTTTGGGAACCCGTGGAGATGGCCAAACAGGGGAAATCGTCCCTTATTGGAGTTTTGGGACCAAGGGCGGTGTCTAGATCTTCGTATTGTACATCTTGATGGAGGAAAAGTGCTCTCCCGCGAGGGGTGGTGGAGAAAGCCCGCTCCTACAAGGTGAAGTGCCTATACTTCAGGCACGTAATAAATATAAATTACATGTTATCCAAGCACGGTGACCGGAGCACATTCCGCTTGTGAGGCCACTCGATATTTATGCCCTCGCGCGGGGGAACGTCCTCGAGTGTAGAGCACATGCCCCACCCCCCGGCCTATAGTCAGCCAAGTTCTCCGTGCCAGAGCCCAATTTCGGTCAAGTAGGTTCTTAACTTCTCGTGTTTCGGACCACGAGAAGCATAGAACAGAAGTAATAGGACCCTTTCAAACGCAACAATTCTCTAGAAATACTGCGATCGATTGTCGTACACGACGCAAATAGTTCTAGCACGTAGTTTAAGTTTTATGCGCAAATTATGTTGAGTGCGAGCGGCAATTTCGTCGAATCCCCGACTAACGATTTCCAGGCGCCCTGGCAACTTGTAACATGCAAAGGGTCTCTGGGGCTCCGAACCAGAGTTTTGTTTCCAGTATCGCCATAGAAAGATATATTGCCGGGCTTAATGGCCGAGGACCATTGTGCGATTTTCCAGAAATATTTCCGGTCCCTTGGCCGATCGCAGGCCTAGGGGTGAGCTTGAGTTATGCGAACTTTGACCAGCCTCTGGGCCTTCCGAGGCCCAATTAGATGCTTAGGACCGCCCACACGTAATGAGGGAAATCAGTGATTTCTGAGGGAACGAATGCTACCCTGCTGACACTTCTTATATAATGTGTGATCTAGTAAGTGGGGTTGATCATTGAGAGTTTAGACAGCGACACGAGATTTACGGAGAGTTTGGGGTTGACGGCATGTGACGTAGACTTTAGTTAGTGTGCGTTGTGAGCATTGTGGGTTGTGCGAAGTTTTTATGCGGCGCGAGGTCAGTACAGTTCTGAAAGGTTCCCGAGTACAGATTCGTTCCAGTAATTGTAAAGGTAGCATAAAGTTACCTTCCATCTAAAAAGTTGGTTAACATTTTTCATTTTTAATTTTTGCTCATCCAAATATTAGATACAATGGATATGGAACTTAGTAATTCGTCCTATGAATCTGCGTCTGGAATCATGCGTAAGGGACGTCGAAATAGAATAATTTCATTCATCATCATCGGTCATGGCAACCGACAGAAGTGCCACGGAGGAAGAAGTTTCGGAGTCTGATGTAGGGGTTCAAGATGATGCATGATGCAGAATGGCGGAAAATTGAAGAAAAGTTTGCATCAGAGGAGGAGTATTCAGAAGAAGAAGAGCTACTCCTCAAGGAGATGGAGTGCGACGATCCAGTTGCATTATATAAATTATTCTTCACGGACGAGATATTGGATATCATCGTAGAAGAGACGAATAGGTACGCTGTTCAGTATGTAGTGAATGCAGCATATAGCAGGAGACATCATCAACAAGCATGGAACCCCATTACAAAGTGTGAAACATAAACCTTTATTGGTATCTTGCTTGTTATGGGTGTAGAGCAGGTACCCTAAATTCGACTATATTGGTCAAAAAAGGCGATGTATGCGAATACGCGGATAATGAAAGAAAAGAAACGCGATCCATTCTTGGCAATATGAAAGTACTTGCACTTTTCTGATAATCGAGGTAAAAATATAGTAATGGACGATAGCATGGTACCGAGGAAAGGACGACTTAGCTTTCGTCATTGTATACCCGCTAAACGGCAAAAATACGGTATAAAACTGTACCAACTCTGCCTTCCTGACGGATATACATATAATGTGCATATTTATTCCGGATAAAATGAAACAAGAAATCTAAAAACACATTCTCATGATGTAGTCACGACATTGATACGAGATCTATTATTCAAGGACCGGATTTTATTTACCGACAGATTTTATACATGTATTCTTTTATCCGAAGATCTTCTCACGAAAAAAATAATACATTTGCGGTACAGTCAAAATGAATAGAAAGATTCTACCGCCACAGGCAAAGCAGAACCAGAAACGGAGCTACATTATATCTCTCGAAAATCGGATCGGCGTGAAATTTTTAAAGTGGACCGACAAAAGACCCCTCTGTAAGTTAACCACTTCGATATCTCACCATTGCGCCATTATTCGCGGCAAAGATCATACATTAAAACCAGACACCGTTTTTTCTAACAATAGTGCGAAGAAGGGAGTTGATATGTCAGATCAAATGTGTTCCTATTATAAATGTTTACGGAAAACGGTAAAATGGTATAGAAAGTTGTTATGGAGCTTATATACGGGAGCTCTTTAGTAAATGCATGGTACTTCAACAAAAAGTGGGGAACCAAGCGTTACAAAATCTTAAAACTTAGGGAGAAAATTATTGATTATCTATTGGAGAGTGTTGAGAATCCACCAAGTGAAGGGCTAATAGGAAGAATAATGAAACACATTTTTTATGTATACACCAAGGACCCGCGAGGAAGATAAGGAAAAGATGTAAAGAGTGCTACAAACGCTTAACAAACTTAAAAGGCACACAGTCCGCCGCAAATAAAGTAAAAGGAGTAATGACCTACTGTAGATGTTATCCGGATAACCCGGCACTTTGTTTAAAACGTTTTAGAAAATTGCATCGGTAACATAAGTCGTTATATTTTGTTATATTTAATGTATTAATTAAGTTAAAAGTTATGTATTTTGTGTTAAACGTTTGATTATATGTAAGAAATCTTAATGTACAATGATAAATCTATAAAATAACATTCTGTACTACGTATTTTTTGATTAACCAACGTGGCCCATCCGTGATGCATGTCGTCCGACGGAACAATCTAGCATGGGTAACCGGTGGTTCATGCCGCCGCAGGGAACAGACATCCATGCGCCACCGGCGAGACAGACCGGCGTCAACGTGTTAAAGTAGAGCCCCAAACTGTATGCGGGCGTTACCAATTGGTATAAAGTCACACGTTTTACTGACGACCTTACCCTCCGAATATATGACCCGCTGTATCGACAGTATAATTTCGTGCTCAAAGAAAGAAATTATTATTCATTTCAATGACGAGCACTTTAACGACATGCATAAATTAGATGATCTGGTGTCAAACCGTTCGAGAACGTTGCCATCTTCGGTGGGAGATGAACGTCTATATCAATATCTTCACCTATCCAGGAATTCCGAAAGTCAAAGCAAGAATTCCATGATTAAATACGCTGTACTCTATTGGCATAGTACACCCTATTTCATGGTATAAATGTTAACCCTTTGCGGACGACAACATCTTCGGGGCTTTTGCGAATTTCATAATACAATAAAATGATCTTACATATAAATTCTATCTCACGAAAACATTATATTTGGATTATTTATCTATATCTACACCGTTAAAATTATATCTTTACAAGAATCATTGGTTTCACTTCGTGAGATACTTTATTAAACATTCCCCAAGATACATTCTCATCTTCTATCGCTTTGGTCAGTTTCCATCGCATTAATTTCATTATAAATACGTCGGATTTCGGCATGAACCGTATCAAAACAATACTCGTCCACACTGTAGCTCAGCTCATTTGTGAAATCCATTTTTGTAGAAGGTCTGTTGTCACACTCGTCAAGTTTCAACTAATGTCGGAACCATTGTCAGGAGCTACATTCTGAGAAGAATCTTTCATTACCGTATTTCTGTTATGATGGGTCATTTCACGCATCGTATAAAAGACTATCAACCGCTAAGGAACCTTTCCAAGAACCAATAGTGCGATCCTATCGGTTGGAGGTAACGAAATCAAACAACGCATGTCGCCTCTCACTCGCCACTCGTCCGCAAAAGGTTAAAGTCCAAGGGCAAACCACTGTAGGACGATACGCTCAGATATAGAGCCAAACTTTATGGCGAAGGCCTTACCATCCGAGAAGCTAACCCGCTGTACCGATATTATATCTACGTATTCAGAGGAGAAAATTAAAATGCATGTTTAGTGACTGGTACGTTAATATCATGTCTGAATTAGAAAATTTGCGGTCAAACCGCTCGAGAACGTTATCGCCTTCTGTCAGAACAGAACGACTAAGTCATAACATCCACCTATCCTGTGATTGCAAGGACCAAAGCAGGTGTTCCGGGAGTAAATCCACTGATCATTACTGGCTATAGTCTCCTTAATTCAGGGTTTGAATATTACAGTGGAACGCCAAACCATTTGAAGCGGTTAACAATTTGAATCGAGCCAAACCTTTTACCGAAAGCTTTACCTGCGGTCAATCTAATCCGCTGTATCGAGAGTATAACATCGTGTAGAGTCGAACATATCTCTCTAAATTTTAGTGACACTTTAATTTCAAGAATGAATTCGAAGATAGACTGTGAAACCGTTCGAGAACGTTACAGCCTTCTTTTAGCGTCGCACAGACAAGTCAAAAGCTTCATCTTTCCAGTGAATTCGAGGGATGAACCATGTATTCCGGGAGAATATCGGCTGAAGAGTATTGGCAATAGAGAACCTAAGTTCGAGGTATGAAAATTAAAATATGGCGGCAAATCATAGGAGATCTATACCAATTCGTATGACGATAAACATGTTACCGCACACCCTACTTTCCGCGAACCCAACCCGGTGTATCGAAGGTATATTTACGTGTTCATAGAAGAAAATTTGTACTCATTTCAGTGACAGGCATCTCTATCTTATGGATGAATAAGGAGATCGCGAGTCAATCAGTTCGAGAACGTTATCGCCTTTTTTGAGAGTCGCATAGCTAAGTCATTACCTTCGCCGATCCTGTTATTCTGACAGTCAAACCAGGTATTACGGGCGTAAATTCACTGTACACTTTTGGCAATATACACCTCAAATCACGGTTTGAATATTAATGCAGTCCGTCAAGCCGTTGCATAACATTATCTATTATTGTAGGTTTAAACTTCTTACAGAATGCCTTACCCTCCGAAAGACATATCACTTCTATCGAGAGTATAACACCATGTTCAGAGGTAGGAACTAGTATACATTTTAGTAACGGGCACCTCAATTTCATGCATGAATTAATAGATTCTGGGTGGATCCGCTCGAGAACTTTGCCATCTTCTATGAGAGCCGAATGGCTAAGTCAATCACTTCACCCATCCTGCGATTCAAACCAGGTACCCCGGCAGAAAATCCGTTGAGTAGTAAAGGTAATAAACACCTTCATTAACGGTTTGAATATTAAAGTAGTGCGTCAAACCGTTTGTGAACGTTACCATACTGTATGAGAGTCGTATGGATAAGTCAATATCTTCACCTATCCCGTGACTCGGAACGTCAAACAAGGTATTCCTGGAGTAAATCCGCTGAACAGTATTGACAATAGACATTTTAGTTTACAGTTTCAATGGAAGTTTGAAGCGTCTAACCGTTTGAGAGCACTGCCAATTGGTAGGAAGTCAAACACTTTACCTATGTCCTTAACGTCCAAGAATCAAACCCGCCATATCGTGAGAATTGCTACGTGTTTAGGGAAACATATTATTATACTAATTAGTGACGAGCACCTTAACTTCATGAATGTATTAAAAGATCGAGAATCAGTTCGCTCTGAAACGTTACCAACTTCTGTGAGAGACGAGGGGCTAAGTCAATGGCATCACCTATCCTGCGATTCGGAGAGGCAAATCAGGTATTCCGGAAGTAAATCCGCTGAGCAATATGGGCAATATATACCTTAATTCGCGTTATGAACATTGAAGTAGAAAGTCAATGCGCCTGAGATCATTATCAATTTGTATAACGACAATAGTTCTACCGGAGACAATACCGTGAGAGAACTTAACTCGCTGTAGCCACTGTCATAGTTATCATTCACGGAAACAAAATAGTAGGCATTATTGCAGAAGCACAACTTATTTCCATGTATGAGCAGTACTATCGAGAGCCAAACCGAACGAGGACGATCCCCTTTTCTTTGGTAGACGAACGGATAAGTTAGTAGCTTGATCTATCCTGTCATTTCGGTAGTGAAACCATGTATTCCGAGAGTAAATCCCCTGAGCAAAATTGGCAATTGCCATCTTACTGCACGTTTTGAATATTAATGCAGACCGTCAATCCGGTGTAGATCGTTACCAATTGCTATAAAGTCATAAGACTTACAGAAGATCTTATATCCCGAGAAGCTAACCCGCCGTATCGGGGGTTTAACTTCGCAATTAGAGAAACACATCAGCATTCGTTTTAGCCACCGCATCTTAAATTCACGTATGAATTAGAATATCGATCGGCAAACCGATCGAGAGCGTTGTCACCTTCTGTGAGAGATGAACAGCTAAGTGAGCAGCTTCACCTATCCTCAGATACCCGGATTCAAACCAGGTATTCTGGGAGTAAATCGGCTGAACAGTATTGGCAATAAACACCATAATTCACTGTTTGAATATTACTGAAGAGGGTCAAATCAATTGAGAACGTTACCAATTGCTACAAAGTCAAACGTTTGACCGAAGACCTTACCCTCCGGACATCTAACCCGCTGTATCGAGAGTATAACATGGAGTTCAGAGGGACGAATTAGTATACATTTTAGTGACGCGCACCCCAATTTCCTGCATGAATTAGAAGTTCGACTGTCAAACTTTTAGAGAACGATACCATCTTCTTTAAAATTCGAAAAGCTAAGTCAACAACTCCACCTATCCTGTTGTTCCGATAGTAAAACCAGGTATTCCGAGGGTAAGACCGCAGGACAAATTTGGCAATAGACACCTTAGTTCATGGTTTGAATATTAAAATAGAGCGTCAAACCGTTTGAGAACGTTACCAATTGCTATAAAGTCAAAGGCATTACAGAATATCATACCACCCGGAAAAATTAACCCGGAGTATGGATGCAATAACTTCGTCTTCAGAGAAAGAAATTGGTCTTCATTTCAGTGAAGGGCACCATAACTTCATGTATGAATTTGAAGACCGAGGGTCAAACCGTCCGAGAACGTTAGCACCCTCCTTGAGAGTCGAATGGATATGTCAATAGCTCCAGCTACCATGTGATTCTGAGAGTTAAAACACGTATACCTGGAGTAAATCCGTTGTACAATGTTATCATTAGACACCGAAATTCACGGTTTGAATATAAGCGTATGTCGTCAAAGCGTTCCAGAGCGTTACCAATTTCTATAAAGGCAAACGGTTCATCGAAGGCTTTACCTTCCGCGAACATCACCCTTATCATCGACATTATGAGTTCGTGTTCGCAAGAAGTAACTAGTATTCATTTCAGTGACGGGCCCCTTAAGTTCATCTATGAATCAGAAGATCGATCGTCAAACCTCTCTAGAACGATATCGCCTTCCATGAGTGTCGTTCGGCTAAGACAATAGCTTCATCTACTCTGTGATTCCAATAGACAAATCAGGTATTCCGAGAATTGATAGGCTGAACAGTATTTGGCAAGAGACACATTGATTCAGGGTTTGTATTCCAAATGAGTCTGTCGACTCATCTGAAATTGTTACCAATTCGTATAAAGTCAAACATCCTACCGAATACCTAACCCTCCGAATGATTAACCCTCTGCATCCACAGTGTAACTTCATGTTCACGGAAGGAAACTAATATTCCGTTTAGTGACGGGCACCTTAATTTCATGTATATATTAGAAGATACAGTATCAAACCGTTTGTGAACGTCACCAACTTCTTTGAGTGTCGATCGGCTAGGCTAACAACTTCACCTACCCTGTTATTCCGAGAGTCAAACCAGCCATTGCGGGAGAAATTCCACCGAATTGTATAGGCAATTGACCCCGTAACTCACGGTATGAAGATTGAAGTCGAGATTCAATCAGTCGGAGATCATTGACAATTGGTATGGAGTCACTTCTTTTACGGAAAGCCTTACCTAGCGCGAAACATACCCGCCGAATCGAGAGTGTAACTTCATCTTTAGAGGCACATATTAGTATATGTTTTAGTGGCGGCACTTTAGATTTATGTATGAATTATAATGTCGAGGGTCAAACCGTTCGAAAACGTTGCCACCTTCTGTGATGGTCGAACTACTAAGTCAATAGTTTCATGTCTCGTGCGATTCCGACAGTCAGACCAGGTATTCCGGGAGCGAATCAGCTGAACAGTATTGGCAAAAGTCACCTTAGTTCCCAGGTTGAATATTAAAGTACAGCGTCAAATCGTTTGAGATCGTTACCAATTGGCATAAAGTTATGCGATTTATTGAAGACCTTACACTACGCAAGCCTAATCCGCTGCATCGAAATTATAATTTCGTGTTCAGAGAAACATATTTTAATACATTATAGTGTCGCGCACCTTAATTTCATGTATGATTTACAAGATCGAGTGTCACACAGTTCGCGTACGTTACCGTCTTCCTTGAGAGTCGAACTGTTAAGTCAACAGTTTCACCTATCCTGTGGTTCCGAGAGTCATGCCTGGAATTCCGGTAATAAGTCCGCTGAAAACTATTGGCAATAGACAACTCAATGCACGGTTTGAATATTAAGGCAGGCCGACATGCCGCTGTAGAACATTGCCAAATCGTTCTATACCAATAACTATCGTTCAGCAACGGTTTGACTCTGCACTGCAGTATATATACCGTGAAATTGGGTGTATAATGTCAATACTGTGCAGCGGACCTACTCCCGGAATACCTGGTTTGTCTCTCGGAATCACAAGATAGGCGCAGCTGTTAACTTAGCTGTTCGTCTCCCAAAGGAGGTGCTAACGTTCTCGATCTGTTTGGCCCCCAATCTACTGATTGATAGGTGAAATTATGGTGCCCGTCTGTAACATTTATGCAATTTTGCTTCAGTGAGCACGAAGACGTACACCCGACACAGCAGGTTAGCTTCACGGAACCTACGGCATTACGGGATGTTGTGCTATAAATGCAAATGCTATAAAGCGGATTTGCTCCAAGAGGACGTGGTTTGACTCTCGGAATCATAGGATGGGTGCAGCTTTTGACATTGCCATTCGAATCTCAAAGATTGTGGTATCGTTCTAGACCTGCTTGACCCTCTATCTTCTAATTCATACATGAGGATAAAGTGCCCGTCACTGAAATGAATATAAACTTCTTTCTCTGATACGAAGTTATATTCTCGATTACGCGAGTGAAGTGCACGGAAGGTATCGCCTTCGCTAAAACGTTTGACTTCATGGCAATTGGTAACGATGACATCCGGTGTGAGGCTCTATATTAATATTCAAGCAGAGGTCTCAGGTGTATATTGCCAATACTGTTTAGCCAATTTACTCCCGGAATACCTGCTTGGGCTCTAGGAATCACAGTATAGGTGGAGGTATTGACTTATCCTTCCTATCCTCAAAGTGGGTGATAGCGTTCTCGCACAGTTTGATGCTAGATTATATAATTCATACATAAAATTATGGTGCCCGACATTAAAATGCATAATAAATTGTTCCAATGAACACGATGTTATACTCCCGATACAGCGGGATAGCTTCTCCAAGGAAAGTCCATCTGTAAAAAGTTTGACTCTATATGAATAAGTAACATTCTACAACGGTTTGGATCTGTACCTTGGTATGTATACCGCGAAATAGGTTGTAAATAGACTTTATTATACAGGGGATTTACTCCCGGAATACCAGGTTTAACTAATGAATCACAGGGTAGATGAAGCTATTGTCTCAGACGTACGACACTCGTAGCAGGCGGTAACGTTCCAGAGCAGTTTGACGATCGATCTTCGTCTTCATACATGAAGTTAAGGTACCCGTCACTGAAATGAATATTAATTTCTTTCCCTGAACACGAAGATATACACTCGATACAGCGGGTTATGTTCTGTGATGTAATGTATTCGTATAAGGGAAGGAGTCTATAACAATCATTAATGTTCTCCGACGGGTTGACACTCTACTACAATATTCATACCGTGAATTAAGATGTTCATTGCCAATACTATCCAGCGGATTTGTCCCTGAATACCTGGTTTGAAGCTCAGAATCGAAGTATGGGTGAAGCTATTGACATAGCCGTTCGTGTCTCCGAGAACCTGGTAAATTTCTCGTACGTTTTTACACTTGATCTTCTTACTTACTATGAAATTCAGGTCTCCGTCACTAAAATGTTTACAAATGTGTTTCCCTAAACACGTAGTAATACTCTCGTTTCGGCGGGTTAGTTTCTCGGACGGTGGCGCTTTCGGTAAAGCGTTTGACTGTGCAGCAATTAGGTACGTTCTCACACGGTGTGACCTTCTACTTCAGTATTCATTCCGCAAATTAGATATCTATTGCCAATACTGCACAGCGCATTTGCTCCTGGAATACCTGGATAGAATCTCGAAAACACAGGATAGGTGAAGCAGTTGACTCTGCTGTGTTTTGGTCAAAAAATATGATAACGTTTTCGAACGGTTTGACCCTCGATCGTCTAATTCATACACGAATTAAAGGTGGCGTTACAAAATCATATACTAGTATGATCCTCTAAACACGAAGTTATACTCTCGATGAAGCGAGTGAGGTGCGCGGATGGTACTACAGCCTTCGGTAAAACTTTTGACCTTACAACAATTTAAAACGTTCACAAACGGTTCGACGCTTATTTTAATATGCAAGCCGTGAATGAAGGTGTATATTACCCATTCTGTTCTGCGGACTTTCCCCCACACCTTGTTTGACTTTCGCAATCGCAGTGTAGGTGAAGCTATTGACTTGGCCGATCTACTCCCAAAGAAGGTGGGATCGTTCCGTAACGGTTTGACTCTCGATAATTCTGTTCGTACGTGAATATATGGTGTTCTTCTGCTATAATGTTTACCAATGTGTTTCCGTGAATAATATGTGAGGCACTCCCTACTGCGGGTTGTACAACTCGGGTGGTAATTTATTTTAATATTTTATAGGTTTATTAATTATTTAAAATAATTTATATATATATTACAATAATTATGTATAATAATTATACAATTATATAATTATAATTATATATATAATAATTATATATATATATATATATATATATATATATATATATATATATATAATAATAATAATAATATTCCTGATCAAAGGAATATTTTGATAAGATATTTATGTAAATTTATTTACTATTATTAGTTATAAAAATTTTAAAATAACTTTAAAAATTAGAGTTTAATTCAATTTTAAATAAATTACATATATTAATATTAAAATATAAATCTGTAAATTGTATATATTTTATTTTTATTTTACATTTATTTTTTTTATTATTGTTTAATATTATTTCAAATTGATTTATTTTTGAGATTGTAATATTTAATATTATTATAATGATTAATTTAAATTCTAATAATAAATTATCGAGTTTATTGATTTTTTATATGTCAATTATTTCTAGAATTTTAACGCTAATTTTTATAATAAATTTTATAAATTCGGTTGAAATAATTTATTTGAAAAATTTATTTAATTATTTCTTATTTATTTCATTGATAATAAAATCAGGATTACTTCCTTTTCATTCGTTAATAATTAAATCTTATGAGTTAATAAATTGGAATAGTATTTTTTTATCTTCAACTTTAATAAAAATAATTACTTTAAATTTTTATTGTTTAATTTTACAATTAGATTATAAAATAATTTTATTTGGTATTTTTAGAATTATATATTTATCCATTTATATACTAAAATTAATTAATATAAAAAAAATAATTGGATGTTCACCTATAATATTAAATTACATATTAATTATTGTTTATTATATTAATGAAAAATATTTTTATTTATTAATATTATTTTATATAGTAATTATTTATATATTATTATTTATATTACATAAATATAAATTTATAAATAGTAATTTAAATAATTTTATATTAAATTATTAAAATAATTTAATTATTTTATTTATATTAATTTTATTAATTTATTCAATATTACCAATTTTTTTTTCTTTTATTATTAAATGATTACTAATTAAAGCTCTATATATATTATTGAATAGAATATATTTATTAGACTTATAATTTTATTAATCAGAGATATTTATTTCTATTGCTATATGAACATTATTATATTTTTACTTGTATATATAAATTTCTTCTTAATTTGTTATTAATTTTAATTTTAAGTTGAATTTTTTAATATTACTTTTTGCAATACTTAAAATATTAGAAATATTTATATTTTATATATTATAAAAATTAAGTAATTAATATATTTTATTTATATAATTTTGAATTTGCAATTTAATTTCTTATAAGATATAATTAAAAATTAATAGATATGAGGAGTATTTTGTCTAATAAAAGAAAGAAATTGTAAATTTATTAACAAAAATTTAAAATTTTTTTATACTATGAATATTTAAAAATTTTTAATGTTATTAAAATTTTTATTTAAATAAAAATAATTAATTTTGAAAATTAAAAATAAATTTTAATTTAAGTCTTAATTAAATGATTAATATCAACAAATCATAAAGATATTGGCATTCTTTATTCTATATTAGCTATATGATCAGGAATAATTGATTTTTCCTTAAGATTTATAATTCGTGTAGGATTAAGGGTGCCTGGAATATTTTTAAATAATGAGCAATTATATAATTCTTTAATTACAATTCATGCAATTTAAATAATTTTTTATAGTTATACCTTTTTAAATTGGCGGATTTTGTAATTGATTAATTCCTTTAATATTAAGATCACCTTATATATCATTTCCTCGAATCAATAATATTAGATTGTGATTACTACCTCCATCATTATTATTATGATTATCTAGAAGAATTTTTAATGGAACTGATTGAACAGTATATCCACCTTTATCTAATAATATTTTTGTTTCATCCCCGTCTGCAGATTTTACAATTTTTTATTTACATATATCTGGTATTTCATCACTTTTACGTGCTACAAATTTATTAACTACAATTATATTAATAAAAAATTTTAGTTTAGATTTATATAAATACCTTTATTTCCTTGATCTGTTTTTATTACATTAATTTTATTATTATTATCTTTACCTGTAGTAGCAGGAGCTATTGCAATATTATTATTAGAACGTAATTTTAATACGTCTTTCTTTGATCCTATAGGAGGAGGAGACCCTGCATTATATCAACATTTATTTTGATTTTTTGGTCATCCAGAAGTTTATGTTCTTATTTTACCTGGTTTTGGATTAATTTCTCATATTATTATAAATGAATGTGGTAAAAAAGCAGTATATGGTAATTTAGGAATAATTTATGCAATATTAGGGATTGAATTTTTAGGTTTTACTGTTTGAGCTCATCATATATTTACTATTGGATTAGATGTAGGTGCTCGTGCTTATTTTACTTCAGCAACTATAGTTATTGCTGTTCCTACTGGAATTAAAGTTTTTAGCTGATTAGCAACTTATTATGGTTCAACATTTAAAATAAATAATTCTATTATATGATCTTTAGGTTTTATTTTACTATTTGCAATCGGAGGATTATACAGGAATTATATTATGTAATTCATATTTTGATATTATTTTACATGATACATATTATGTTGTTGTTCATTTTCATTACGTTTTATCAAAAGGAGCTGTTTTTTCGATTATTTCAAGATTTATTCACTGATAT
This sequence comes from Lasioglossum baleicum, assembly GCF_051020765.1. NCBI lineage: Eukaryota > Metazoa > Arthropoda > Insecta > Hymenoptera > Halictidae > Lasioglossum > Lasioglossum baleicum. Next base: position 5,651 of record NW_027469414.1, on the reverse strand, counting down.
CCTTTAATTAGTGGTTTAATATTAAATAAGAAATGATTAGTTTATCAATTTTTAATAATATTTATTGGAGTAAATTTATCATTTTTTCTTCAACATTTTTTAGGGTTTGCAGCAATACCTCGACGTTATTCTGATTACCCTGATACTTATTATTGTTGAAATCTATTATCTTCAACTGGTTCTATTATTCCATTAAATACAATAATTTTTTTATAATTTTTAATTTTAGAAAGTTTAATTTACAAACGTTTATTCTGATTTAAATTTTTTCCATCTTCTTTAGAATGATTAATAAATTATTCTGCATTAAATCATTCACTTAATGAGTGTAGAATTTTAATAATTAAAAAATTGTAATATGGCAGAAATGTGCAATGAATTTAAAATTCAATTATATAAAATTTAATTTCGTTTATTAAAAATAGCAACATGAAATATATTTTTTTTTCAAAATTCAAATCCTTTTTATTATCATCATTTAATTTATTTACAGAATTCTATTATAATATTTATATTAATAATTATAGTTCTTACTTCATATTTAATTGCTGATATTTTAAATTATAAATTAATTAATTTGTATTTATTAAAAAATCATTTCATTGAAGTAATTTGAACAAATGTTCCAATAATTATTTTATAATTCATTTGTTTTCCATCTTTAAAAATTTTATATTATATTGATGAATTAGTAAATCCTTTATCACAATTAAATCAATTGGTCATCACTGATATTGATCTTACTAATATTCTGATTTTAATAATATTAATATATGAATCAATAAATAAATTTCGATTATTGGATACAGATAATGGAATAGTTATTCGCATAAAATTACCTTTACGTTTATTAGTTACATCAACTGATGTAATTTATTCTTGAACTGTACCATCTTTAGGTCTTAAAATTGATGCAATACCAAGACGAATTAAGCAATTTAATTTATTCTGCTTGCGTCCTTTTTATTATATTATTTTACATATTTTTACAAATAAAATTTAATCATTTTTCAAAATCTCATCATATTATTTTTGAATTTTCAATTTGATATAGACATTTTGTAGATTTAATATGATTATTTTCATATTTTAATTTTTATTTATTAGTTTTAATTTATTATGTATAGTATAAATAAATACATTTAATTTCCACTTAAATAATTATTATAAAATTAATATATGTAAAATACATGTTATAATAAATTTTATTTATTTATATTTATTATTAATGTTAGTTTCATTAATTTTATTTTTTCTTAATTTGTTATTTTCTATAATATTTAAAAATAAATTTGAAAAAGGTTATCTTTTGAATGTGGATTCAATATAAAGTCTATAGCTATTGCACCATTTTCTTTTCCTTCTCGTATAATACCCTTAATATTTTTAATTTCTGATGCCGAAATTATTTAATTAATACCAATTATTTTTAATTTAAATAATATAGTTGATAATTATATAGAGTTATTAATTTCTTTTTTTCTATTTTCATTATTCATTATTTCATTATTTGAATGAATAAATGAATATTTTAATTGATTATATCAATAAAATATAAACAGTTTAAAGAAAATTTTGATTTGTGAAATTAAAGATATAAAAAATTATTTGAAATTTAGAGTTATTTTAAATGTGAAAAAAATATTTGAAAAATCAAAAATTTTCCTTAATATTTTGAATATTATACTCTCTTCTTAAGCTATTTACATGTTTAAAGAATTAAAAATAAATGAAGCCTCTAACTTTATAATTAATATCAAATATACTATTGTTTCTAATATGTATATCTTAGAATATACTTTATACATTTTATATATATTTATATATATGTTTAATTGAAACCAAATTAGAGGTAATTTATTATTAATAAATTTAATGAATAATAATTTCAATTTTTATGTAGTTTATATAAAATTTTATATTTTCTATGTAAAGATATTTAAATATTAAATTATACAAATTAAATATATAAAAGTTAAAATTTCATACATAAAAAATATTATATATAATATGTTTATATATAATAATAATTAATAAATAAATAATTTAATTAAAAAAAAAAATAATGAAAATATAAAAATATAAAAATTAATAATACTATAAACTTTAAAATTAAGATAAATATTGATTTCATTTAATAATAATATAAATTTACTTGTAACTAATTCTATAATAATTTTCCCAAATATAATTTCATATAAATAAATATATTGTAATGATTTTAAGTAAGATTTTTTATAAATTAAATTTAAATTTATAAACTTACAGTAAAATATTATATTTTTTAAAAATATTAATTTATTTAGAATTCTATTTTAATAAAATCTTAATATAAATATTTTAAAAATTAATATTTTTATAAGAAAGTTTTAAATTATAATTTCTAATATAAATATTAAATTAAATATAATTTTACTTTATAAAATTCAAAAAATTATTGTAATTAATATGCAAAAATTTATTACATTATGTTATTTAATGTAAATTAAATTTAAATTTAAATTTCTATTTAATAAAATTATTATAATTCGAAAAGAATATATTAAAAATTTAATATTGTTCTAATAATTAAGTTTAAATTTCTAAATAAATTTATTTTTGAATTAATATTATTTTTAATTATTAAATCCTTACAATAAAATCCAACTAAAGAAGGAAAACCTATTAAACTAAATAATGAAAATATAAAAATTAATCTTTTTATTGGATAGATATAAAATATTCCATAATGAAATTTTAAATTTTGATTATTATTTAAATAATGAATATAACTTCCTACACGTATAAATATTAGAGATTTAAATATTGCACAAGTAAATATATGTAAAAAAACTAAATCCTTTAAGTTTAAAGATAAAATTCGTATTATAAAACCTAATTGACTTAAAGTTGAATATGCAACAATTTTTTTAATATCTAATTCAAAATTTGCAGAAATACCTGAATATAATAATGCTAATCTAGAAATTAATAAAATAAAATTTTTATAATTTATTTCCAATAATTCTAAATATCGAAATAATAAATATACACCTGTTGTTACGAATGTTGAAGAATGAACTAATGATGAAACTGGTGCTGGAGCTATTATAGCTATTGGTAATCATGTACAAATAGGAATTTGTGCTATTTTAGTAAAAATTATTATAATAAATAAAATTATTATTAAGTTATTAAATTTATAAAATAATAAATTTCATCTACCAAATATTATTATTATAGAAATTAATATTGATGAAGAACAATCACCTAAACGATTTAAAATAATTGTTAATATTCCGGAATTGAAAGATTTATTTTTTTGATACTAAATAATTAAGCAATAAGAGATTAATCCTAATGCATCTCAACCAATTATAATAGCTAATATATTAAAACTAATAATTAAACGATATAAAGAGACTAGGAATAATATTATTAAAAAAATCGTTTAATTAAAAAATTTTCTAAATTTATACAAATAATTATATAAAATAAAATTATTGATCTAATTAATGATACTAAAAATAAAAATATTATTCTTCTTGAATCTAAATAAATTATAAAAATAAATTTATAGAGAATTCAATCTAAAAATAATTCATTCTACAATATTATAACTAATTAATAAATAATAAAAATTTAAAATTAAACAAAATAAACTTGAAAAAAATAAATAAATTCTATAGTCACAAAATTTATTTATAATTTAAAATTAATATTTTATTAATAAAACTAATACTTAAAATTAATATATTGTAATTATTTAAATTTAAATTTAAAGTTAATTAAATACAATAATATTTGAAGGAATTCAATGTATTATTATAGTAAAATAATTAATTAACCTACCGTTTAATAAGTTAAACTTAAACGAATAATTACCATGACTAATTAATCAAAATAAATAAATTGAATAAATAAATCTTAATAAATAATATAAAAATAATATTAATATTAAAACTTTATATTTATAAATTAAACTTAATAATAAAAAGATTTCTATAATTACATTTATTCAAAAAGGAGCAGATCTATTTGAAGAACATAATATGAATCACATTAAAGATACTGAAGGTATTAAATTAATTATACCATTATTAATTATAAATAAACGTCTATTTGTTTGTTTACAAATTATTCCAATTAAATAAAATAACCCAGATGATCTTAATCCATCAGAAATTATTATTATACATATACCATAAATACCTGATTTAGTAAAAGTTATTATTCCTATTAATATTATTCCCATATGAATATTAGATGAAATAGCAACAATTAATTTCACGTCTAATTGACGTAAACATATAATTCTTAAAATTAATATACCTCAAATTTTAATTAGTAAAATATAATTATTTATTTTTAAAAAATAATATTTAAAAATAAATATCCGTAATAATCCATAACTTCTTAATTTTAATATAATTGATTCTAAAATTATTGAACCATAAAAGGGAGCTTCTACATGAGCTTCTAATAATCAAGAACGTATCATATATATAGGAATTTTAACTAAAAACTATAATAATATATAAATAAATATAAATATTGAAATATAATTACTAGTCAATTCTATTAAATTGAAATTGAAATTATTATTTTAAATATATAAATATATTGGAATAAATTATAAAGGCAATGAAAAAAATACAGTACAAAATGTTAAATAAAATCTTGCTAAAATGATATTTATAGAATTACCTCAATTTATTAATAATAAAAAAATAATTAATAATCCAGCTACAAATACTAAATAAAAAAATAAATAATTTACAGAAATAAAAAAAAATGTATATAAATCTCATTATTGTATTATTTATTAATAAACATAATTTATATTCTTTATTTAAATTTTAAAAAATTATAGAAAGAATTCATGAAGTTCAAATTGATAAATTGTAAGAACAAAATCTTAATCTTAAATTTATAATAATATACCTTTCATCTAATCAATTTAATTTTATCATTATAAAAAAGTTATTAAAAATAATAAAATAGAATCTAAAATTAAATTAATTTTAAATAAAAAAAATCTTAATAATAAAATTGCTAATACATTCATTTCAAAATTTTAATTAATTAATCTAATTAATTTAATTTTTTGATGACCATATATGTAATTTAATCTTACCATTAATGATAATGCTAAAATTGCTTCTCTTACTGAATAAGTTAAATATATTAAGTATATTCATCTATTATTATTACAAATTAAATATATTAAAATAGTAAAAGAAATATATTCAATTAAAATTAAAAATATTAGTAAATAATAATTAAAATAAAATAATATAATAAATTTAAATAATAAAGTAGTAATTATAATTTCAACAATTATTAAAGTTTAATAAAAACATTAATTTTGTATATTAATAATTATAATTAAATGTTTAAAGTAAAATTATATTTTTATATTAATAAAATTCCAAAAATTTTTTAAATAAAATTATAATAGTATTCAAAACTATTGTTTTTAATAAACAATTCTTTGAAAATTAAATTAGACATTATAATATACATATACATACATATGTCAATATAATTTACAATAATAATAAATATAATATTAACAGATTTGTCGTCATTAATTATATCATTTTTAATTATAAATTTAATATTAGAAATTAATAATTTTTATTCCACTTTAACATATTTATTATTTTTTT